>NW_004797448.1:728378-729656 GCF_000002075.1 Aplysia californica
TAAGTGTGCGTTTACGGAATGTGAAAATATTGAATAGTTTTCAAATTACAGCCAAATTCCAGTTTTCCGTGGGACAGCCCTCGTATCTTGTAAATAATGACTCCAACATGGAGTAACACAGTTTCGAGTCGTAGGTAAATTTTAGCTAGCAAGATTGGTTTTTAAGGGTCAATTTCAGTTTCAGTAAAACGGTTTTAAGGCACTTGCAACACAATTAGGTCATATAAGTGCCGGTTTTAAGGGGCAGTACCCGTGCGAACGAACTGATGACGTAAAACAAGACCACTTTTTCAGTACAATTTATTGACAAAAAAGAATTGTGCGTAAAATAATTAGGCTACTTTGCCCGTGCCACACAAAGGAAAATGGCAGTGCACTTTCAAGGAAAAGTGGTGTCCCAGGAAATGAAGTAATTTGACCACGGTACGTTGTCCCTTGATGTAGAACAATCTAGGGATTCCGGACTAAGCTTGTGTCTTTGGTAAACTGTTTACCGGGCCGGCAAAGGAAAGGGAAAAAAGGGAGTGGGTAGAGCGGGGAGAGGAGGGGGGAGGGTGGTGCCGGAAAATAAACCAGGACAGGAAATCAGGATTTATAGAACGCGTTGGTAAACAAAAACAGACAGGACAATCAGAACGTAGATAATGCGTGTTTGTATGAAAACAAAACATGAGTCTTCTGAACACAGAGCCTGAATTTCCTTTCTGATTAGTACATTTTAGGGACGTAAAGGTTGTTGCTACTTTGACATCTTTACATTATATAGTGCATTCCTTAGTTCTATTTTTCTTGCTAAATTGTTCATTCAGCTTGGAAATGGGAAAACCTCGCGAACGTTGTTGCCTCACTTCTTTTGCCTAAAAAATGGGATCAAGGTATTTTAGGAAAGTCAAGTCAGCTGAATTCGATCTTTTCTTGTACAACAAGTCTTTTGAAGATCTATGTTTTTGACATGAGAGACGCATCTTTGTGGTTTTTAATTCAAAAAGATATATTATTTGCAAAAGGTTAGAGAAAATGTTGATATAAACAAAGTTTAACCCTGACGATTTTGTGTAATTGTTAGTTGTATTTTCTTCAGCACTCCACATTAATTATAAGAGCGCTTGGCTTTCCCAACTTGCACAGCAGCTAACACGTCTCTTCTGAAAGAAACTTTATATTTAATATTATGGGACAGAATAGAAACTTTCTGCTTTGTGGGATCTCGAGCATTCTCCTATTTTAGTAGTAGTAGTAGTAGTAGTAGTAGTAGTAGTAGTAGTAGTAGTAGTAGTA
>NW_004797448.1:731178-733417 GCF_000002075.1 Aplysia californica
CTCTCTCTCTCTCTCTCTCTTTCTCTTTCTCTCTCTCTCATTTTCTGTTTTTCCAAATCTCTCTCTTCAACTCTCCTTTCATTAAACCTACTATGGTCCTTTTTAACAAAAGCCAGCGTCCTGTGCATATTTTGTCTTTACTACTGATACAAAGTTTTACTCGCAATATCATTACTTTACAACATTGAACAGGAACATTGATAAATGGGGTCTGTCGTATGAGAGAGAAAATGAAATAGGGGTCAACTCAAAGTGTGCCAGTCACTGGGCGCATAATCAAATTATTGACGATTGTTGCGGATTCGGACGATTGGATTGAGGACAGAAAAGTCACTCTGCCTGAGTGAAAATTCGTGAAAAAGGGTGAGCCTTTTACCTTATGAAGAAAAAGTTAATGCTATGATCTCGAATTCATTTAATCTTTTCAGCCGTAGGATTAAACTTTATTTTGTTTTTGCAACGTTCAACGGGTGCGTTATCATCAAAGGTCTGTCTCGTTTGATTGAATTGAAATGAGATGTGGATGAACATTAATTATGTCAGTCATGTGGAGAAATTGTGGATAGGATCTTTTCTCTACAAACGTGAATCTTCCTGGAACTTTGAACAATAATTATAGGTTCCTGCCTTCCCCGCCCCTTCCTCACATCCCCCCTCCTTTAATTCCCCTTTGATTTTCAATGACTGAAGAGACAACAATGCAATCTCCCTGCGATATGTAATCTCCATGTAATCATATGCCGACCTTTGCGGATGTGTAACATTCAAACTTATTTAACAAAGTTCTTTGATTTGCCGATCTGATTTGGCAATTTTGGCTTACGTATTATAATGACAGTTGTTATTATATGTCCTGCTTGGAAATGCGTGTGAATGTAGAGGGATGGTACGAAAATGTTAGCCTCTGAAGGGTGGATAATGTGGGCGCTGACTATAAAAAGGTTCATAAGCAGTGCCTTAAGTACAGACGAAACTGTCAAAGACAGCCATCCATTGTCGCGGAGAAGTGTGGCTGTCTTCGACAGGTGGACGTCGCACAAAACGTAAAAAGTAGACAAGGGAGGAACTGGGAAGTGGTCGTTTGAACAGGTGATTGTCTTATACAGGTAACCAATACAGCAGGCTTGACTGCATAAACCAATATTATGTACACTGACGCCATTTCATCCTAAATTACTAAAGGCAAAAAATAATAATCACGAAACGTCAAACTTTGATGCTGACCCAGTCGCACACGAATCATTAACCGATAGTCACGCTCGCGTAAACCACAAGGACTTCGGCAAGAAAAAAATAATTACTCGGGTACGGTTTCTTTGACTTCAAAGTTCAAGCTTTTCTGATAACCGCCTTGACCGGTTCCCTAGCACCAGCGATCTGTTACGCATCAGATGATTCGTCAATGAAGTGTCATCAACGCAGCTCAAACGCACCGGATGCTCTTTTAGAACTAGAGGTAGAAAATACCACCAGGGTGCATCGGAGTGCAAGACAGCAAGAATAATTCCGGGAATACCTGACACAGCGATAGTTCGCACAAATCTGCCTCGTTACTGTCAGCGCTATGATGTCTATAAGAAAGATAACTCTGGCATCTTACGTATGAATTTTCTCTTATCGTTTGAGAGTTACCCCCATTATGACACACGTATATCGTTTTGGTCATGTACTGCTACCGTTACTACCAATAAACGTTAGTCTCAGGCAATAAATGGTTGCACAGAATGAGCTGTTTTCATTTCATTACGTTTCAAAAGTACATACGAAGGTAGGCTGGACAAATTTATCTTGTGCGAGTTTGTAACTGTCCGATAAGCTGTACGCGTAACCCGGGTCTCACTTCAGTACCCCAGGTAAAAATCTGGGCTTTTGAATTGTTTATATATTATATATAATATGTATACCAAGATTTATTTTTTTATTCATTTGTTTGTTTATTTGTGTATTTATTTGTTCGTTCATTAATTCAGATAAGTTTGGAACACGTTGCAGCAAAATGAAGAAGTAAAAGCGTAAGAAGTAGAATTTGTCGTTTCTAACAGAAATAAGAGTAGAAGAGAAGCGGCGGTTCTTTTTTGGCTTTATTGATTTTTTATTATTATTTTTTTGGCAGAAGGGCGGGGGAGGCGTGTGTTAGAGGAGGTAAAGAGAGATACGATTGAGTGAGAGAGAGAGAAAGAGAGAGAGAGAGAGAGAGAGAGAGAGAGAGAGAGAGAGACGTTTCATTTTTGTTTTAGTT
>NW_004797448.1:735911-737394 GCF_000002075.1 Aplysia californica
ATCCGGTTAACTGGACTAATGATTCGAACCTTGTCCTGCTTGGAAATAATAAATGCATTATGGTCATCAGGCCACCCGCCTTCCCTTCTGCCACTTGCGATACCCGTCACACACACACACACACACCCACACACCCTCACACACACACACACACACACCACAGAGTGACCTTGTATCCCCGCACGTGGGACCCCCTGGTGAGCCCGAGGTCATCGTGACCCTGACCTTGGGGGGATTACTCCCGGGCAATAAACAGAAATGGCCTGCTTGGTCCGGCTGCACATCAGATCAAAGGGGACGTCCGGACCGCCAGCCCACCGGGTGTCCAGGCCTCACCCTCTGGCTATCGGGACGGAATCTTCCCATTGACCTCGTTTTTCTGGGGGGACAATTCACCGGTGTACTCCAATCGTTTTTGGCGCAGAAGGGTCTTAATCACAAAGCAAGTGTTCCGCGTGGTAGAGTTTAATCTTTGGCTTTCTTCCCGAAGTGTTCAACTGTCGAGGGACCAAACGAAGAAATAACGAGCTGTGAGAGGACTGTTGGTATAATGGTCAATAGTGTAATTCAGAAGCACTATGTCAAGCTAAGGGATTATTTTCTTCTATCTCTGTATCGTTAGGGACCTCTTCGTGGCGATTCATGATGTGATGAGGATGACTCATTGCCTGTTTGTGCCTGATTAAAGTCCAGTTGGTGGGGCGCAAAACTTAAGCATTATGGTGGGTGGTTAATGGGTGCTCTGGTTTTGTTTGCTCTTTCCTTCCTATCAAACGTTTATTGTCCTTATAATTATATATCTCTCCTGTTTAAAATTATATTTTACTCTCCAGTACCTTTGTAATCTTAGGCACTGATATAACCTAATGTGTTGCAAGTTCCGTAAAACTCTCACTAAAACTAAAAACCAAGCATTATAAAGAACTTGGAGTCGGAATTTTGTTAATGATGACCTAAAATTACACTTATTTCGTCGAGTTTCGACTGAAACTGAACACAAGCCTTTGTGAAGCCAAGGGATCATGAAGCGCTAAAGAGAAATGTTATCTTATGGGTTTTTCTCACTGGACGACAGGTCATATCAATACTTCAGTACTGGAAAAGCAAAATACCTAAAGCTTGGAGGTCACATCACCTATTTCTTCCACGTCAGTCAGCGTTGTTCTTCCAAGGATCACTCTACCCTCACGAGAATCCCTTTTTCGTTTAGTTATAAATAGGTGTCTATGTTCCCGGAGAACTTTCTGCACCAAGTTAAATAAATACAGCGATATTTTGTAGAAGCTTGCACATTAGCAATTTTTTACGTGACATTATAAATCAACCTTGCTTTATTCTGCTTCTTTTATTGATAGGTTGTTTGTTGTTGTTTTGTTTTTGTTGTTGTTGTTTGGGGGATTTTTTTTGGGGGGGGGTAATTAATGTTGTTGTTTTTGTTTGTTTGTTTGTTTGTTTGTTTGTTTGTATTATCTATTTTTAATTT
>NW_004797448.1:738246-739574 GCF_000002075.1 Aplysia californica
AAGAGAGAGGGAGAGCAAGAGAGAGAGAGGTGGGGGGGGAGGGGAGAGAATTATCAGAATTCCAAATGTACGGGTCAAACTTGCAACACTAAATCTCAAAAGCAGTATCTGTAAAGACATAAAAAACCCAGAATTATACAGACTAACAAACAAATATAAAGGAGAAAACAAGTCAGTGTTCATATGACCCTATGCAGTTGCGAGCGCCGTAAAACTCTAACTAAAAAACAAATCATGATCATTTTTGCACTGATCAGCGAAAAATGTCCATGTCTCTTTCCCAAATTCACTCTTGTCTCTCCAGCTACGCACTCCTTCGGAGTACGATTTTTACTACACACCATTAAGATCTGCTCGATTATTTTGCAAAGTGATACGCGTGTCTCAATCAAGCGCGCTGGTAAATGAACACCTTTTAATCTCTACTCCAAATTGAGTTGACATGGAACCCGCAGATCGGGAGTAAATTCCCGCTGTTTTTATACATCTCTCCGAGCGGACAGACTGGCATGTATGTACATGTGTACCTGATTTTTTCAGTCGATTATTCTGAGGTCTGTCTTTTTTTACTCAATATCAGCATTTCTGAGGTTATTTTTGCGGTACTCCTTTTGCTATTTTGCTCCTTCTTTCGTTGTGATTTTTTGGTTTTTTTCCTCTCAAGACAGTACATGTACCAGTAAGATAAAAGGGATGGAGGGGCGCCAAAAATACAAAAATAGGAGATTTTAAAACCGTGCACTTTAACAGCATCGTTTATTAAACAGCTATCTTAAAAGAAAGTAGGGCGAGTGAATAAAAACACCCCACCGCAATGATGACTTTCATGTGTTCCTGTTTCTGATTTGACTGATTTTATTTCCCCAAATTTGTGCGATTTCTACGTAGACAGCTGAGTATTTATTTTTTTCTAGCGAATTTGAGTGAAGAATAATGCAGCAACCATAGATGCTGTGGTTTTGTTTTTGTCTTCGTTTTTATATATTTTAGATTTTATGTTTCTTCAACTCTTCTTCTATTTCTTTTATGGAACAAGGAGGCACTCGCTGCAGCCTTGCATTATTGATAAATTGCTAATTGGCTTCAGGTACTGCTCTGTCAGTCCGCTCTTTGATCATTTGGAAATTGTGCAATTATTTCTTACGGTTATTTTGATATAGTTGCATTTCAAATCTACATCAAGCGTTATTTCATTCTTGTCAAAGGGAGGCTGTTTGTTTGTTTGAGTAAAGGGAAACACACCAGCACCATAACGTTCACTTTTTTCTTGTTCTTGTTTTTTTTCTTATTTTCATTGTTTTTTTCTTTTCTTTTTTTTTGGGGGGGGG
>NW_004797448.1:740982-741587 GCF_000002075.1 Aplysia californica
TGTGTGTGTGTGTGTATGTGTGTGTGTGAGAGTGCCTAATGGTGATTGTGTTTGTTGATTAGAGGGGTATACGCATGAACAAAAAGCTTGTTGAGGCCCATGTGTATACATGTTTGAAATTTTGATTTGGTATGTGCGCGTGTGTATGAGAGTGTGTGTGTATGTGTGTGTATGTGTGTTTATGTGTGAGGATGTTCGTACGTTTGTTTGTGTTTGTGTGAAAGAGACAGACACAGACACAGAAATATAAAGAGAGAGAGAGAGAAAAAAAGGGGTGGGGGGCAGAGTGAGACACAGAGAGAGTGCATGTGTGTGTGTGTGTGTGTGTGTGTGTGTGTGTGTGTGTGTGTGTGTGTGTGCCTGTGAACGTTTGTAAGTGTTGGCTTGGATGAGGAATTGTACATTAATTTGAGAAAATGAACAATTTTTGCCATGAATTGAAGTTGTTTTTTTTCTTACCCATAAAAGAAAAAGTAGATATATCAAGTTAAGCGGCATCCACCTTAAAAGCAATTTCCATTTTGAGCAGTGTGTTTTGATACCATGTGGGTGCAGTAAAATCTTACTTCTTCTTCTTCTTCTTCTTCCTCGTTCTCGAGTAAAAT
>NW_004797448.1:743256-746038 GCF_000002075.1 Aplysia californica
GTGTGTGAGTTTGTGTGTATGTTAGTATATGAGCGTGTTTGTTTGTGTGTGTGTTTGTGTGTGTATGTGTGTGTGTTTGCCGACTATTGTTCTTTGAAGACCGTGAGCAAACCTAATGTGTGTTGTGTGTGAGCAAGAGAGCCTGCAAGAGCGTGTGAGGGTTTTTTTTTCTTCTTCTTAGTTTTCGTTCTTGCACTTTCATTGTAATCGCTGAGAAGAACTCTGAGAAAGAACCTTTGTACCTCCATGTTCAGACGGCCACGGGTAGCTTGCGTGTAGGCAAACATAATTATCCCTTGAAAGTGAATGGAAAATGCTCCTAAACTCAAATTTATTACCTCAAAGGCGGTTTTGATCTGCTGCCAACTGTGCTAAATACAAGATTGTTGAAAAGCATTGACTTGCTTGCTGTCATCCAGCATGTTGTGTTTCTATTTATTGACACTTTCGAACCGAGTCTAGGGCATCAGACCCAATGACTTTGGCAGGTTCGCTAGAGCTCTGAGACAAACCCAAGTGTAAGGGAAAGACTGGAAGAGATAAAAATGTCAGTGGGTAAGTCACACGAAGGTCAGAGCTCTCGCACACATGGGCACATTGTTTGTTGCTTTTGCCTGCTATTTACTTTGCGCTGTGTTGTTCTGTGTTTTTACGTTGTTTCCATGCCTCTGACAACACTCTGCCTTGTCATGATGGATCCCAGACTGGGGGGGAAAGGAGGGTGGGGGGGGGGGGAGCAGACGGAGTAAGGAATGGCTGACAATTCAGGATAATAAACGTATTTTTTTATGTTACAAGATCTTGTAGCAAGGAGGTATATGTTCCACTTTGCTTGCCCTAAAGACATGTTGCTTCGACTTTCTCAGGAGTTTGGCCTTGTCGGTCTAGCATAGTTGCTAGTGAACTTCAGGGCATCGACATGTAGTAAGTACACGGTTGAGTTTTTAGCCCAAGTACGGTAAAATTAGTTCTGTTATTTCCAGGAAGATATCCTCTCAGTCCAGAATTCTGACAGGGGAACATATGCTCACCGTCGGAAAGGATGTTCAGCAAATACAGTCGAACTCGTCCAAGATGACCACCCTGGCTGTCATGCACAGTGTCATTATGATGATATAGAAAAAACGCAAGGTGGGAAATGGTCGTTTGTGCGGGTAATTGTTTTAGACAGGTGGCTGTTAGAGCAAGTTCGACTATTGCTCCTCGCACTAAACAAAAACTGTTGGACTATTTAACATACACTCATTCACTTGAAGTGTAAGCCATGTTTGGTTTTTATGGTTTCTTTTTAATTCTTTTAAGGCGTGCGACACTCTACTGGACACAAATATTTATGTCATATATCAAGGGCGGAGTTCTTTGCTCACTGGTGAGTTAAAAAAGGAAGGGGAAAAGGATGAACGCGTAGACTATATACAAAGTATAATGTCAAGCATGCGCTTATGGATGCAAACGTCCTCATGTGACATTACATTACATACTACAAGAGCAGCTTCTCTTGCTGGGGTGCAATAGACCTGTTTACCCCCCCCCCCCCCAAACAAAGCTATTTTTTCTTCTCTGCTAAGAGAGAGTACGGGCAGGGAGGAATCAGGGGCAGGGGAAGGGGGTGTTGGCAGAGCAGCATGAGCAGTCTGAAAAAAACCTTAACATGTTGGTTGGATTTAATCCTGATTATGATCAACCTACTCACTGGATTGAGGATTATGACTCTGGCAATCACATTAACCCCGTTTTACTTCAGCCTAGCAAACAGAAAAGGAAAACAGATTAAATTTATTCTGGCGAGTCTGTTCATCAGCGTTTCAAAAAAGTAGGAATTTACTGGCAACTTGTGTTCAAAATCTTTCTTGTAAAGAAGAACTGAGTAGAATTTATGGACTACAAGCGGAAAATCCCTCACAATCGGGAAAGACTGAGGAGAGAGTCAAGACATTATCCTTGGTGCAATTGAAAGTTTCATTAAGGAGCATGTTCAGATATTTTAAGAATAAGTATTAATGTTTGAATGTAGGTGTTACGCCCTCATAGACACAATCCAGATTAGTAAGCTGGCGGGATTCCGACTCTGCCCGCCAGGGCCAGCCCGAGATGAGATGGACATAACATCCCAACAGAACTGCCTTCGAGATACTCGATAAAAATGTTCTTCCATTCGGGAATCGAACTCGGGTCTCCTGGACAAGACAGCGAAACGCCAAACCACTACATCCACAGACGCCTCTGTTGATGGGTGTGTTTTACAAAGGTCAATATAAGTGCTCATGTCGTTCATATTTAAGCTTGGTTTTATATTTATAAAGTCCCGTGATACGCCATTTTACTTGTCAGATAATTGATATCACATGATAGCTTTGTCACTTCATTATCAGCTGATTATACATGGATATCCTTTGAAGTAAAGTAGCTCTTTGAACGATAGTAGTTTTTACAACTAAATATCTCAAGGCCACGAAGTATTGTCAAAAAGGTGACACTTTAAAGAAACAGCCCTGTTGAGAGATAATCCTACTACTAAGAGAAGAGCAAGACTGTAATAGTTGTTACGTGTAACTAATCATTTTATCGTACGTTTTAAACTAATATGCTGCCCGGCAGTCACATTTAAAAATTAAACAATTAAACAATTAAACCTGCAAAACTTTGCAAATGTTGCTTTAGACTGGAACATTAAAGTTGTATTAATATGTTATTGTGAATACAGCATAGATATCAGGGAGTTTTGGTACCTAGAAAATATTGGGTAAGGATATTTCTTGATTTTTTATGTTTTTACTTGGGG
>NW_004797448.1:746531-748096 GCF_000002075.1 Aplysia californica
CAAAAAAAAAAGAGAAAGGAAAAAGTGAGAGAACAGTTTGTGTAAAAAGAAACTCTTGGCACAGGGAAAAACGATAGCCCAGTCAGAGAGAGAGGCGAACAGGTAGCAGTTAGATGATGAATTCACCTCTTCAGGTGAGAAATGTTTGAGCCAGTCTGTGTCGTAGGCCAATCTTCCCCTACTTTTTCGCTGTATTTTTATGTGGATCTCTCTTTATAGACCTTTTCTTGAGGAACCTGCTCCTCTACATAGGGGTATTCTTATACTTGTCGGTGATTCTGAGACCAAACAGCAAAGAATGACAGCAAATGAAAGCAGAGAATAACTCAGGCAGAAAAAAGGCGGGATTTTCAGCCTCGAGGGTTGGTTTTCTTTTTATATCTTATCAGACTCAGTTGCCACCTTCTATCCTTCAGCTCAAGTTTTTACTTTATATATTTTTTTTTTAATCCACTTTTTACTCTTTTTGAGCTAAAGGATTTGGAGCTACAAAACGGGGGCCGGGGTGTCTACCTGTGTTTTTATTTCAAAATGACACGATTATATAAACTTTGCAAGTTTTTAACCTATACGTACCAGTGTCTATGGCAGAATGATAAGCCTCTTTGCCTTGCATACAAAAAAAATCAGTTCGATCCTCCAGTTTGGATGCTTCTGGTCCAGTATCTTCATTGTTCCTATCTAAATACAGCACGGGTGGTTGGAAGGTGCCACTGGTAGACCCTACTTCTTTACTTTCTCTCTCTTGTTTCTGTCTGTCTTACTGTTCCACAGCACTAATTAAATGACCATTAATGTGTCAATACGCTTTTATTTACTCAAACGAAATCATAAAAAAATAATACGGCATTTTACTTAGCCTGTGCTAGTCTTGACAGAGAAGAGGGAAGCAGGGCACATCGTAAATAATCTAAATTGTGTTGGTCGGGACATATAAAAACATTAACAATCATTAGCTATCCCTATCTGTGTAGGTGAGGCACTCAGTAGCAATTAACGAAGCATGAGTGAGCCACAGAGCTAAACACAAGTCGTTTAAAGTACATAATATCTTCCGACGATGGAAGTCGTTTCTTAAAGTGTGTCATGTTTACATAATGTTGAAAGTACACCCAGTACTTTTAGTCCCACCTGCTTAGAAATTTATCTGTGTCGTCTATCCTTGAACAAGATTAAATTGATCTAATCAGAATGAGTCGCGAATCTAAAATCATGAGTGTTTTTTTCTGAATGTTCGACCGAAAAGTGGGAACTGGATTAAGTGCAGAAAAGTCAACATGGGTTTAAAGCAGACATAATACACTTTGCATTTGTGAAAGCTTACAGAAAAAAAAGGTCTTAAAATATTAAAGTACGTAGAACTAGAATCTAATTCTTTCAGTGCCGGTATTGAATATGTCTGATTGAGATGCAACAGCGATTGCATTTGCTATTCAACATAACCTTTACGGCATCTACTGCTGCTGCAATTATTTCTACTCTTACTCCTACTCCTACTCCTACTCCTACTCCTACTCCTACTCCTACTACTACTCCTACTACTACTACTACTACTACTACTACTA
>NW_004797448.1:750552-753052 GCF_000002075.1 Aplysia californica
AGATAGATAGATAGATAGATAGATAGATAGATAGATAGATAGATAGATAGATAGACTCAGAATCCACAGCCACACATTACTTTCGTATGTGGTTTTGTTTACACATGACATAGCCTTTGATTCTTGTACAAATACTAAGCTTGAGGCCAATTCCTAGCTTCCGAAATGTTGTCCAGGCGGTCCCAAAAAAGTGACCTAAAAAGAAACGTAAATGTACATCCCAACAACAATATTATTATTACCCTTGCCTGCATCTTACGATGTGACCACGAGCCTCAATGTTGTTCAGCGGTAAGCCACTGCATGACCTTGGAGCCAGTTGCACACAAAACTGTACCTGGAACTCTGCTGGACCGAAGAGCAATAACGGTGCAGATTATATAATTTCACATCGTCTGTTTAACCCTTTAATGACAGGCAGCAGGGGAAAACCTGAAAACTCAGGAAGAGCAACTAATAATAATTGTAGAGGTTGTCCTACTTCTATGACCTCGGAAGTTGTATAATTTGGGCTAAATCATTTACAATATATCATTAATAAAATTACCACTGCCAATACAGTTTTTAAAGAAACAAATTACAGTTGGCGGACTATTTATACTTTACCTGATTTGATTTTAGAGAAAAACTTTTATTGAAGCTATTGGCTATGTAAAGCTTCATTCTTGGCCCACTCGTTCTGTCGGGGATGAGACTATCAGCTTTTGATAGACAAACACTTCGAGGGGGGGGGAGGGGTGTAGATTTGAGCGCACCCCCTTCGGTCAAGTATCGAAACCTATATTTTTACACTACGGATTACTGTGGGTGGAAACAGTTTTGTTTTCACGAGTAAGAACAACGGTTCAAATTGAAAGAATAGAGTAGATCTAGTAAAGAAATGTTAGGTAGTAAGAAATTCTTTATGCTCAAACATTTTATCTTCATGTTAAAAATTCTTATGCTGTTTTGAACTCTCCAGTGTGCCTAATGTAATCTGAATGCTAACGAACAAGCCTATAGCGAGTGTGATTTGACTAACTGTGTGACTCAAACATCACATTATCCAGGGCAACAGCTAGGTTACATTTTTCGTATCATTTGTACTTTATATTTTTTCTCTCTTTTTAATTTCCTGTTCTCGTGTGTCTTAATTTCTCAGCCCAGCTCTTTTCTTCTTTTAGTTGCCCTTTGTTTAATTTCCCCCGCCCTATTGCTCCGATTTACTTCAGTACTTTAGGTGAAATATAACCGGTGCCGTGCTGACTCACTGTACACTGAAATAGACTCTTATCTTTCACCCACCCTTTGCGTGCTGACAGCTGCTGGACTACGATGTTGATAACCCTGGTTCGAATCCTCACAGTGGTAAAATGTCAAAATCAGTTCGGTGGAAAGGCCTCTGAAATAATCATGTAGCTTTCATACGGGTATCAAAACCACACTGTACGATAACCTTTTATTACGTGAAAACACATCTCCGTTCCCTAACACGATTGGACAGACAGATTTAAAGGTATCTTTTCTCCACCTTCTGTGCTCTTTTGCGTCTTTTACATTCTATTATATATTATATTGATATGTTTACATTGTTTATGTAGTCTTTCTTCTTTGCTCGTTATGAAATTTTACAAAAACGTACAGCGGAGGGTAATAGCATATCGAATCTCGAAACCAGTGTCTGTGGTGTAATGGTTAGGCTCTCTGCTGATGCAGATAGAAGACTTGATATTGAGTCCCGCGTGGGACCGTGTATCATCTCCGTTTTTCCTCTGGGATGATGTATGCAACTCAGGCAGTACTGAAGCACAAGTCGTTCTTAATTGTCTCAATGGTAGTGTAAAAGAGTTGCCACAAACAAAAACCGTATTGCAACACCAGCCTAAAGGGGTTAACTATGAGGTAAGAACTATCGCTATTCTCCTCTGCACAAGATGAGTTTTACGACGTTGGAACCGGGTACGCTCCTGTATGTCCCTAGCGCTCGTCAGACGTAATTACCGCTCTCGGGCCCGGGCCGCTCCCAACATCTGGTTCTTATTATCGCTCACTGCCGACTGCCGGATCATTAGTCTGCACTTAATATATCGCGATCACGCCAGCAACAAACAGAGGTCACGGTTTGATATGTACTGTTGGTTACGACTTTGTGGTGCATGTGGCCAGGTGCAGTTTGTCCGGCTCTATCGTGCTCAGATAGGTTGGGTTGATGGGTTCTGTAACCGTTGGTGCGTATGTTTGTATATTATGTATGTGTATATTATATACTTGTGTTTGTGTGTTTCTATACGTGTGTTTATGTGTGTTTGTGGGTATGTGTGTGTTTGTGGATTGGGGGGGGGGGCTCTGATTAAAGTCGTATTATTTGACTTCATCTTTTTTTTTTAAAGATATTATTGAGGAGAAGATTGATTTGAAATGTTTGGCGTCAAATCTCAAGTGGTTGCATGCAGAGGGTGCATCCGTTGGAAAGTCTGTCAAGTTGTTTACACTCAAACACATTCAGTGCAGTTGGTCTGAA
>NW_004797448.1:755555-756208 GCF_000002075.1 Aplysia californica
GGCAAAACGACAGAGAGAAATAGAAATCGAGATACCCCGAGAACTGAGACAAAGAACAAAATCGAAGAACCTCTCGGGACAGGCATACAGTGAACACAAATTGTAATACCAGAGGGAGCAGCATTTAAATTCCACCGACATTTCGCTCCGAGATGCAGTGCACAGTACCACACAAATTACGTTTGAATTGGCTCAAATTGCAGGCATTGAGGAGGGATGCGAGAGGTCATATACCCCCCTGCCCAATTTGATCAAATCTCCGGGCAACATTTTACACATGCTGAGAGTTGAGGACGCAATTTCAAATCAGCCTCCATCTTTGACCCGCTCCGACAAAAACTCGTGCACCCATGGACCTTGAGATGTACATAAATTTGCATAATTCGCGGCCCGTTTTATTCTGTTCTCGTCTGGGTCTCTCGTATATCTCCAAATCCCAAGAGGCACCGAGATTCATTCATTATTTATCGCATTCTCTCTCTAGGGATTGACAGTCATAAAAGCACAAACACACCCACATACGTACGCAAATTATATACTAACACATTGAAACATAGAGATGCAGAGGGGGCTCTCGTGGCCTAGAGGTTAAGGCGTTGGCCTCTCATTCAAAGGTCCCGGGTTCGAATCCGGGTAGCGACCAACAAATTTTC
>NW_004797448.1:756792-758125 GCF_000002075.1 Aplysia californica
AGAGAGAGAGAGAGAGAGAGAGAGAGAGAGAGAGAGAGACTTGCTAACAAACACTCGAACACAACGTTTTCCTCAACGTTTTCCTCAACTCGATATACTGCATGGAAATCCACGAGTCACAAAGGATGAGAAATAACAGTGTGCACTTAAATAGCTGCAACACTGTATTTTCTCTGGAATGCTGAAGTGGTCAACAGTAAAGAACTACGAGCTAGCATATGGACACACTTTCCACGGGGATAAGGGTCAGATAACTTCAACAAATCATTTAAATCGTTCAAGAAAGAATTAGAGTGTTTAAGATATTTTCCAGGGAAGAGGTAAATAACAGGGACTTCATGGAATCTTTTTCTCTCTCGAATCGAAACGCATATGTTGTGGGGGGGAAAGAGCAATGTTATATTAAAACGAGTGCTCTTTTTTTTCATGATTACGGGTGGCTTTGTGCCCGCATTGGCCGGGGTAAAAATGCGATTACTTGAAAGAACACAAAGAGGTGAAGAATGTCATCATCAAAGCTGTGAACCCTGAGCTTCAGATGAGAACAGGGTTCTCAGGATTACAAGGGTCGTAAGTGTGGAAAACTGGGCGGAGTTGCTCACAAACGGGATATTTCTCTCCAAGTTACAAACGCATGAAGTAAGATATACAAATAGCTCTGGCTGCGCGGTGCTCAGTGCCAAAGATTTGCCCTGCAGGTTACGCACAACTAATCTCCTTATTTTGTTTTCTTTTATAAAGTTTATTTGGAGCAAGAACCATAACTTTTTCTTTTCTACACGTATAGTTATGAAATCAGACACGACAGACATTTTATTTGAGCAAGATCACCAAAATGTTTAGGATTGGACGTCTCAAATAATGTAACTTGCTGTATTTGTTCCAAATTATATCAGCATTCAAACTTTTCTGTCATCAGCCTAAGTCAAGCCATTATATGTCATATGTGTACTCATGGGGCGCAAAAGATGTCAGTTCAATTTACACTTGAGCAAGTCTATTTATTTCGGAAGTAAGTCCGTCTTTGTGTTTAGATGCGATATCCCACTCAGCCTGGGTACCCTGGCCTCTGGACTGGTATCAGCCAGCTTCCTAATTAATCAAAATTGTATTATTAAAGAAGTGCAACATGTACAACCAATTATGACTGAGGCTGTTAGCTCACTCTCGCGTGCACGTTTTAGAAACAGAAATTTACTGAGAAGGTGTCCGGACTCAAACCTCCACCCCTCCCCCGGGGCTCTTATCTATCTATCTATCTATCTATCTATCTATCTATCTATCTATCTATCTATCTATCTATCTATCTATCTATCTATCTATCTATCTATCT
>NW_004797448.1:758877-759619 GCF_000002075.1 Aplysia californica
CAGGGGATGTCTTCCTCCACTGGAGAACTGATGGGTCGCTCTTCAATCTTCCTCGACTCAAGGCCAAGACCAAGATCAACAAAACAACAGTACGAGACCTTCTCTTCGCCGATGATGCTGCTCTTGTTGCTCACAGTGAATCAACCCTACAAACAATGATGGACCGCCTATCAACAGCATGCAAGGTCTTTATCTTGGTCATCAGTGTTAAGAAAACAGTTATATTTACCCAAGAAGGTGCAGAGCAGAGCCATATATGGCTGAACGACAAGGAACTTGGACAGTGGACCAGTTCTGTTACCCGGGGTCTACCATCAGCTCTACTACATCACTTGAGTATGGGATCAACACCAGGATAGGGAAAGCAGCAACAACTTTTGGAAGGCTGACAAAACGAGCATGGGAAAACAAAAGATTAACAATCAAAAAAAAGATCAAGATTTACGAAGCGTGTGTCCTCAGCACACTCCTTTATGGATCTGAAACATGGACCTTGTACAACAGACAAGAAAAGCGCCTCGACATTTTCCATCTCAGATGCTGCCGCAAGATCTTAGGCATTTCATGGCGTGACAAGGTTACAAATGTTGAAGTTTTGGCACGCGCAAACCTCCAGAGCATGACAACTATCCTGTGTTTAAAAAGATTGCAGTGGCTGGGCCATGTCAAGAGAATGGACGACAACCGGATTCCGAAGCAACTTCTCAATGGAGAACTTGCTCTGGGAAAGAGACCAAGAGGA
>NW_004797448.1:759939-760952 GCF_000002075.1 Aplysia californica
ATAGATAGATAGATAGATAGATAGATAGATAGATAGATAGATAGATAGATAGATATTCACATTTGGATAATAATATATCGTTGGATATTCTTATTTTGTCGGTTGGGTAGAAGCGTGATCCCTACAGGGTGGGAAAACAAAAACACTACGTCAGCTCTGTGTTGTGCGATAAGGGAATGGAGAATAATAATATCTTGCCTTTCGGGGCAGGCAAGGCATTTACATGGACAAAAACCCCTCAGCTTGCGTCCCAGAATAAGGGAACGACAATCATAGGGTTGTTTGTGCAGATAGATACAGCTGGATGACCAGCTTATTTATCACTACACGGGGTATGAAGACGATTGTGGTATAATGTTGTTGAGTAGTTTATAGTTGAGCTGGTCTGAAAACAGAACTGCAGTGAGCAAGATTACTTGATTATTCGAGTCCAGAAATGGGGTTTTCAGAGACAGATTCTATCTATAACACTTTAGCAGGATCCATCTCCATCTTAACGTATTCATAGTAATGGTGTCCAAAAGTAACTAATTGCAAGAGTTAACAAATAAACAATCATTTCTTTGGGAAACTATGAGATAAATAAGCATCGTAGTAAATAAAAAGTAACAATAACTCAGGTCTGGATAACACAGGCATCTGTTCAGAAGCATCAAATAAACTTATTATGAAGATTGCACTCCTAAAATTGTAGCTATCAACGCTACCTCAGCAGGTTAATCCAGCCAGCAATTAATTCCAGTCTGGAATTATGCCCTGTGTGCTCTAAAACTAATCCAACTGAACTAGATATTTGCAATCCTCAATTTAAACGCGTCTCACAATACTAAGATCACATTGCAAGGGATTCTGAACACAAGAGGGCAATGGAGAAGCTTGCTTACAAACGTATCGACATCCCATCTTTCCTTTAAAGACTCAACACAAACAGCTAGGCCTAGAATCACATTTTGACAGACTCAAGAGCAAGAGCTCCTCTCCACACATTTCCCATGTCCGTATATATATATATA
>NW_004797448.1:762050-768530 GCF_000002075.1 Aplysia californica
AGAGAGAGAGAGAGAGAGAGAGAGGGGAAGAGAGAGCGGTAGAAATAGATAGACAAAAAAAGACACACAGACAGACAGACAGATGGACAGACAGATAGACAAACAGACAGACAGACAAGAGGCGTAGAAAAATGAAAAGGGTGTATGTATCACGCTGCACTTGTCGTCACAGTGCGCCCATGATCACGTCTCAGTCGAGAGGGCAAAAACTTGAGTCTATTATCTCTCTGTGGAATCAAGGCCGGCAGGCAGGGGGACTCGGGTTTCTCGACACATCCAGCATAATTTTCCTTCTCCCCGAACCCCTATACCAGTCAGCCATGCTCTAAGAGAGAACCCAACAATGGCACCAAAAAAGTATGCATAATTCATTTTGATTCTAAAGGAAATACTGCCTTTTCATTCAGCAAGGTTTTTGTTGTTTTTTTGCTTTGTTTACAAACGTGCTTGGCATGCAGCCACCCCCTCCCCCCACCCCTTACTACCCACCCTCCTTAATCTTCTTATTCTTAAGAAATGAAATTGCTCGGTATTTTTCGTTTTCAGTGACGCACAACACTTTGAGGTTGGTTTTTGGTTTATTTTGTTTTTGTTTTTTGTTTCATCTTTTTTCTACGAACATCGCAAACTTAACCGAGTTTACCGGTTAACGTCCTCTTTGTCTCCGTTCACTTAAGTCACAACTTTACAATAAGGTTTGATCACAACTGAAAACAGCCAAACCAAAGGATTCCTCTTGCGCTGCAGTATGCGAGAGCCAACAACGTTGTGAGAGACATATTTTGCTTGGCGGGCACTCTCAGAGCTGTTCTCCTTGTTTTATCGACAACCCAGGTGTGGCGAGAAACAAATGGCACATTTGTAATGACAGATTCAAACTAAGATTCCTTATCCGTTGTCTTTTACCTTTTTTTTCGCAATAGCGGTGGGAAATTTCGTTTGATTTCTGTCTGGCCTGCTTTTTGCAAACAGGCTTCAGATCTTGATGGTGCTGCAAGTGGCAGTCCTTAATCAGGTCAGAATCGGTCTTAATCTGTCTCAGATTCAGTGTAGATTTTTAGTTTTCAGTTTTTACAAGTTTTTACAAGAGAAGAAAAAAAAAACTAGCATCATATTTCACTTCAGGTTTTTTTCTGTAAATTAGTATTTTTTCAAGCAGCGCTTATATTCTGCTGCTCCTGGCTTTATTGTGACTTTTTTAAAGTCGGTTTCTTTCTTGCTTTTCCTCGTGGTATTGTGCACTTTCTGCATATTTATGCCTATCACTTTTTCCGCCGGTCGATATATTGTTTAGATACATTGTCGCAAACCAATATAATAAAACAACACTATTTCCTGGATAGAACGAACCAGAATGCACGTGCACAGCAGTTCAGGTTACTTTCAGAGCAATGGTTTTATGCATCCATTGTAATCCAATTACTAAAGGCTGAAGTGTATTCCATGGCAGTGCTTCAATAATTCACCAAATCCCAGCCCCAACTGGTATTAAATACCTAAAGGTGCATTTTGGTTTTGCGCCCCCCCCCCCCAAAAAAAAGAACCATAATGGAAAATAAGTGCTAGCCCAAAAACTAGTAGAAATGTTTTATTCACATTAGTCTCGACAGCAACAGAAGCAGATCTTGAATTGTAATCTTCGTCAATGGGCTTCGGTGCCATTACTGGGCCACGTCAGCTCAATAAACATCGCCCATTTTTTTTCTCAGGTGTATTTCATTATTAATCTTCCATTCCGCGCTATCTAGCACAAGTTAGCGGCAACACGTCACTTGTAAACCAGCGACAACGATGATTAATTGCTGGCGTGGCCAAATACAAGCATCAGACAAAAATGTACGCGAACATCACAGAAGCGGAATCTCTGTTTACTGAGAAGTCTCCATTAGTTGATATCCTTATCGATTAGTCAGTAGCATGAAAAAGTAGAAACATTTAGGTCAGGTGAGTCGTAAACGAAACAAGACAGCATTGAGCCCTTTCAAACCGCTAGCCGAAACAAGAAGCGACGGGAAAGAAAGGTTCAGGGGGGGGAAAAGGAATCGCGGGGATGTTAGCGTTACTTAGTGGAGATATTACAGGATCTTCCCAGGAGATAAGGTAAGGAGCCGAAAATACATTCTTCCTCTCCCAAACAGTTCTGCACGAAACCAGGAGAAATCTGCAGAAGTGTTGGTTGGCGAAAGGCCAAAATCCGTGTAGGAGATTAGGGAGTAAAAGACAAGATTACCAGAGTTTTTCCCCATGGCACACGGCTCGTAATTGCCAGCAAGTCCGATAAAGCCCGTCATAAAGATGTAACCGAAGAGGATGATTTTCTTTTGCGGGACTTACTAATCTACTGATGTATATATGCCAAGGGACACTGTTCGTCTTGACATTAGGTAGTCTAGTGGGAGATTCTCAGATCATTGTACTATTTCGCACGCCGCGTTTTAGTGCATCGGGTTTGGAGAGCGCACTGACCTCATTTCTGTGCATTCATTCTGCTTTTTTAAAGAGAGATGAAACAAAGAATGTTTTACAATGGAAGAAAGGAATAAATGTGTAAAGGAATGTATAGATCTGGCGCTGAATGCTTGGACTTTGTAACAAATACTTTTCTGAATAACTAGATGAAGTAACTGAAAAGCAACGATGGAGAAAATAAGAATCAAAGCTGGGATATTTGATTACCAAGTGAAAAACGTTTTGTGCTTTCGTCTTATTTTATTTTTATTTTGTTACAATTGTTTGTTTTAATTAACCGTGTGTTATCAGCACAGCTCTACCCGGTAATAAGTTATTGCGTATTTGTTTTTGTGCTGTAGGCAGTAACATTATGTTTCTCGTTTTTAACTGTGTTTCTTAACGATCTTTATGTGAGGTTTTAGTTAATGAAGTGATTTTGTGATCATGTATTGTTAGGAAGTGTGATAGTTAGGTTGTTTATAGGGTTGTTTTTTTATTTGATTTTCCGTTATTCTTCTGGGGAGGGGGGGTATTGGTGGAGACAGGTGGATGTTCTGTGCATATTTTTGTTTTGCTGTTGTCTTATCACTTTTGTTACTCCTAGTGTTGCCTTTCTCTAGGTTATGGAGACTGGTAGCGCTAATACGTAAGTGATGGGGTGGTTTTTTTCATTTTAAAAATAAATGCCCCCTTTCTATGACCAACTGACCAAGAGATCAGCCCACCCGAGTCGCAGTAGAACTCAACTTAAAGTGAGAGTTAACATTGTGATCATTGTGGCATGACCTTCACCCTAAATACGTTACCTGTACACAGCACTTCGAATCAATAGGTGTACACTCCTTCTAATAAAATGGCTATGCTTAAAATTTTGGAACGGACATCAACGAGTAGGTTCATGTTGAACTCAGAAGGAAGACAAATGTGTTTATGATCTGCAAGTCCTATCTATCATTGCAATCACTTTGTAAAATAAGTACATGGCATGGTATTTCTATGACATTTAAGGAATGCTCTATCGGAATACCACCGGACAGTTATCTGAACACTGATCAATTATGTATCTAGCTCAAATCATTATTGATAAGATAAACTGTTCATTCATATTCTATATCACATGCCTGTGATTGTGAGTCTGCTTTTGAGTGCAATCATAGTATATCAGGTGTGTATGTGTATGTCTGTGAAAGAGAGGATGTGTAAGAGAGTGTCTGTCTAATGGTGTGTGTGCGCACATGTGCGTGTGTATGTTAGTGTATGCGTGTGTTCATAGGTGTGTGTGTCTCTGTTTGTGTCTATATCTGTGTGTGGTAGAACACCAAACTAATGTGGCAGCGTCTGGACAATAAATTATATTTATCTTATCTTCTTATATATTATTTTTGATCACGTTTCATTTTTCCCCTGTCAGTTCTCATTTACGGTACCCACTTTTTTGCCTTTTGATCTTTATATTATAATCTTTCGTTTTCTTGTTCTCATTGTACATGTCAGCTAAAAGTGAGGACCCACGTATGAGCATGCGCGTGTTGGGCTGTTATGTGTGAGGACACCCAGCGACCCAAAGAATGTCGTTCCATAGACAAAGGGTGGGCGGAGGGAACGAAAGTATGAACATAAATATCGCAGTGCCATTCTCAATGTTATCATAGCATGCTTTCAAGAACGAGCAACAAAATTTAATCAGATGGTCTCACATTTCCGCGCTATCTGCCTCAGCTTTCTTGAACCAACACAGCACGACATATGAGCTGTCCTCGCGTTCCAATCTTAAGACCTACCCAAGATAATATTTTTCCCTTTTCTCGAGAAAAGGGCTGTGCAGTTTTACGTCGCAAACGATACGGTCGCGATTACTAGCATTACAACGGTTGGCTAGAGGCGCGTAACAAGGGTGTTACTTGTCACTTCAGATAATTGTTAACTTTTTATATATATATTTTACACTGGTTCTTGGAGCAAGGGTAACAAAAATATTGAGAAGTCGCATCTGTATAAGAGTGGAGCAGCCGTTGAAAAGAGAACGCCTAGCATTGTCCAGCAATCCGCCTAGGAAACTGGGGGTAGCGACCTGCAAACGTTTTATTTCTCTACACTTGGATATTGCAGGAAAAAATGATCGCAATGTTGACATTTTACTTTGGCGCTAAAGCGGTGTCTTTAAATAGGCCTAGTGGATTATTTTTTTAATCTCAAAAATCGAATTAGCGGGGGGGGGGGGGATTTTGTTTTGTTTTTGTTGGGGACTTTGTTTTGGAGGCAAGCAAGAGACCAAGATTTTTTTAAAACTGTTTCTCGTATAAACTAAAATGTTTCCATAAAGGCGCATTACTGTGGACCTCAAACTGAAAAAAAGTGTGTTTGTATGATGATGAACAAATGAAAATGGTAAATAATTACTTAATATCATTGTAATCCACGACTTAGACTTTTTACTTTAATAGATTAGACTGTCTGTCTGTCTCTTGATCTCTGTCTGTCCCCTGATCTCTCTCTCTCTCTCTCTCTCTCTCTCTCTCTCTCTCTCTCTCTCTCTCTCTCCCTCTCTCTCACACACACACGCACACACACACACACAAACCGTTCTCCCATCCATCCCTCTTCCTCGTCTCAGACCCTACAACATTACCTTCATCCCACTCGACGATTGTCATAACCTTCGGAGACCGTGGATTTAGCGAAGAGCAGATGCCAGCATGGCACTACCAAAACAATATCCAACCCCTGGAATTTAATTTACACGGGGCCTCTGTCTGAATAGAATTCGTGACATGCATAAGCGACGGGCTCCCCGGCTCGTGCCTGTCGCGCGCGCCCTCCGAGGGCCAGAATTCCGAGAAATGGCGAATACGGAAACTGGTACAAATCGGAGATGTTTGGCTTTCTGGGTTTCTTCCCCCTCGTGTTGATGATTGGTGTTTTGGTTTTGGTAGAGGTTTTACGGCGCTCGCAACTGTATAAGGTCATATGAGAGCCAGAAGATTAGAGGTGTTACAAGAGAGTAACAAACATAAAAAAGAAGAAGGAGAGATAAGGACGATAGATGTTTGATAGGAAATAAGAAGTAAACCACACCAGAGCAACCAACAACAACACACGATTGATGTTTCTTCGAGTTTTTAGTGTTATATTTCAAGATGATCATGGTGTGAGTTTTATGGTGGGCCTTTTCAAAGCTGTGGGTTAGTGAATATGCTTTAACTGTTAAATTTAATGTAGATTTCTACATCCTCAAGGGGTCATTGTCATATTGCAAGCACACTGTGTGCTTCCCAGGCTATCAGATCTGCTAGGGTTGTAATATAGATATTAAAGCGCATAGAGATTTCTGTTGAGCGGGAATTTGCGCAGCTTAAATGTTAACTATTACTATTTAGCAGGATGTCTTGTTTTAAAATATACGTGTTTTACGTTTAAATCATTTAAGGGGTGGGCTTCAACAATGCCTTTTATAGCTTAGGGCCAAATAATGCTGAGATGTATACAAGGTCCCTGCAGAATGCAGAGATCCTTGAAAATTTCAGCAAACGAACTGAGCTCAGGAAGGCACCATTTAGGGATTGAAACCATGGTCATACACACTACAGCCTAGCATTATAACAAGAGATCTGAGGGGGGAGGGGAGAGTTACTATTTTAGGAAAGAAATGATAAGACATTGATTTTGGACATCCCAAATGTCTCTGTGTGTGTATGTGTCAGTGTGTGAGTATGTGAGTGAGTTTGCATGTTTGTGTATGTGTGCATGTGTGTGTGTGTGAGTGAGTATGCGTGTTTGTGCGTATGCTAAAAATAGGAGTTCTTTTCCTAATAATTTATTTTATGATAAAGACCTCTTTCATTTCGGACTACCCCCCTCCCCCCCTTTTCCCCAAATTATTCATTTCTCCAGTAGATGTGATGGGACAGTGCTGATGATAAGAACGTTACCCTCTACACTAGTCTTACATCTGTACACACTAGTCTTACATCTGTACACACTAGTCTTACATCTGTACACACTAGTCTTACATCTGTACACACTAGTCTT
>NW_004797448.1:768630-771746 GCF_000002075.1 Aplysia californica
GGGGGGGGATTTTTTGTTTTTGAGACTTTTTAGAGCAACAGAGACAAGATTTTTTAAACTGTTCTCGTATAACTAAATGTTTCATAGAGCCGCACTACTGTGACTCAACTGAAAAAAGTGTGTTGTATGATGATGAACAATGTACTGTAGACCTCAAACTGAAAAAAAGTGTGTTTGTATGATGATGAACAAATGAAAATGGTAAATAATTACTTAATATCATTGTGATCCACGACTTAGACTTCTTACTTTAATCTCTCTCTCTCTCTCTCTCTCTCTCTCTCTCTCTCTCTTTCTCTCCCCCTCTCTCTCTCTCTCTCTCTCTCTCTCTCTCTCTCTCTCTCTCTCTCTCTCTCTCTATCTATCTATCTCTCTCTCTAAGACAGGGTTCAAACTTATTGTGATGGAGCTGAAAATTGATTTTTGTTCAAAGCATAACAAATATCAACAGTAGAACTAGTTTACAAGAATTTTCATTTATCATTAATGGTATCACCACCACTCACAGCAAAAGCAACATATGACGTCAAGAATCACCAGAAACAGCGACAGCAACATCAGTAATAGCATCAATAACGATACCTTCACTAACATCGAAACCAATATCAGGAACGGCAACAGCAATATTATTATTACAATAGCCACCAATAACAACACGATCAATGTCAACTACAGCAATAACAACAAAAGCTGCATGCAACGACTGTAAAAGCCGTAACAACAACAGTATCATCGCCATCCCAATCATCACTGCCACCACCACCAGTAACAACAACAACAACAACAACATCAACAACAATGGGACAGTTGCAATCATCCTCTTGGTGTATGAGTCCAATACATTGGAGTCCCAGAAATCGAACCAGTGGCTGCCAAATACCTACCTATACTGCCATCAGACAAACAGCGCCTTCACAAGACGGTCCAACCCACCCATTTCTCAAACAACAACAACAACATCATAAATATCAACAACAACAACGACAACAACAACAATAACAACAACAACAATACAAACAACAACAGCTAAAGCCGCAGCAGCAACAGCAACGGTAGTAGAGAAGCAGCAGCAACGACAACGACAACGGCAGCGCGAACAACAATAACAAAAATAGAAACAACAACAACCAGAACATCAACAACAACAACGACAACAATTTGTAGCTCTCTCTCTCTCTCTCTCTCTCTCTCTCTCTCTCTCTCTCTCTCTCTCTCTCTCTCTCTCTCTCTCTCTCTCTCCTTCTCTCTCCGCTTCACATGTTCATCATTTCGAGCAAAGCCAGGCTTCTTTTTTTTTAACCTCCATTCTTCATTCAAAAACAAAAAGTGTCCTTGTTTCAGCACTTTGTACGCAAACTGTTGCTGGAAACGAAATTACCGGGGGTTTAACGGCGAGGCAGCGTGAACAAGAGAGGAACAGAAGAAGTATTTTGCTGTAACACGACGCTTTGACATGACAGAAGAGATGGTGGGGGAGATGGTGAAACAATGCTGTGCCTTGTAAGACGGATTCAGTGCGTGCTCTGCTTCAATCTATTTTATAATCTGCTATGTCAGGAGGAGAAACAGAAGGTCGCCACTGGCTGAACAAATACACATTAGTCACCCAGTCGGCCCCGGCTTTGTGGAAAGGTCAGCACAGGTCAGGGGCCGGGGAGCCTTGTAAAATGTCTGCTCACTTAGAGTTCTTCTACGCCCTGAACTCACAACATCAAGCCTATTTGCTTTCGTAAAAATATCGTACATCTGGAGAGAGAGAGAGAGAAAGAGAGAGAGAGAAAGAGAGAGAGAGAGAGAGAGAGAGAGAGAGAGAGAGAGGGGGGGGGGAGGGAGGGAGAGCTTCTGTTCCTCCTTGTTCCGGGTATGATTACCTCAGAGAAAAGATGTCGTCATCCGAAACTTCACGGTTTTGGGGGGGGGGGTAAAATATTGCTCACCTTCTTTTTTCTATTTTTCCTTCTGTTCATCTCATTCTGCGATGTGGTTACGTCAGCCAAGTTTGAATCACGCTAAACCGTTGTGCCGTCGACCCTGGTTCAAATCTGCGATGGGGAAGTCTTCAGCTGAGGTTACACGACATGTATCTGATATGTTTTATTCTCACCACTCGAGCTTGATCTGGTCCTAACGGACATGGACTTTTAATTGGAGTGCGAGACTCTTCGATAACGTTTGTATCTTACATTTGATACGCAATCCATACTATACCTATCAATACAATGCCTTATACCTTATCATACCCATATCATACCCTGTCATAACACACAAAGCATTACCATGATACCGTACCATATAATACCAAAACCAATGTACCTTACCATATTATTATTATTATAATGCCCCATAGCATAGTCCACCATAATGGCCTTTCATCTCGGTGAGGTTTACAGAAGGGTGCTGAATTTTATTAAATGGTGCACCCAAAACTACGCTTTATAGATAGAGGTTTGGGGTTGGCACGAGGGTTTACATAAGCAGGTGCATGGAGAGATAGATCAGAGTCATTAATTCTTTGAAACAAAGACTGACATTTAAGTTGCTCTCGGATGGGATCAAGGTTGTTTTTAAAGTTTGTTTTTGCCTTTGCTTTTTTTTTTTTTTTTTTTGTCTTATCTTTCTTTCTTTTTTTCTGTTTGTTTTTTTTTTGGGGGGGGGAGTGGGAGTATTCTTGCCAGTCTGGTTTGCTGTGCCGTTACAGTTTTGTTTTTGTTTTTGTCTTTAAGACAGACAGAAAAAGATGTCGACGTAAAACATTGCGAATGCATCTCTAAACGTCATGTGAGATTCTATTACATAAAAAACTATGTCGGAAAAGTGGGGTTATCAAAAAAAAACTTGCAGATTTATCATTTCTATTACCTTCTGTTTTAAAAGAGAGAGATCAAGAGAGCGAAGAGAGAGACAGACAGACACAGAGAGAGAAAGAGAGAGAGAGAGAGAGAGAGAGAGAGAGAGAGAGAGAGAGAGAGAAAGACAGACAGACAGACAGACAGACAGACAGACAGACAGACAGACAGACAGACAGACAGACAGACAGACAGACAGACAGACAGACAGACAGACAGATAGACAGACAGACAGACAGACAGACAGACAGACAGAGTGGGGGGGAGGGG
>NW_004797448.1:771846-780508 GCF_000002075.1 Aplysia californica
GGGATTATAATTGTTGTCTTAACTCTCCCCCACCCCCACCCCCACCCCCTCTTTTTTCCGTTATCCATGCATGAAATTGAATTTTCCATTAATCGTTTAGAGGTGGCTGCTTCAACCTTATCTTTCTAAGCTAAATGAAGAGCAATCTCCAGAAAAAAAAGTGTACTTACTAGATCGCAAATCGAACTCTCGTCTTTGGAGTGCAATGGTTAAGCACCTAATCAGTGTATCAAAGATGCCATGAGAAAGAGAGAGAGAGAGAGAGAGAGAGAGAGAGAGAGAGAGAGAGAGAGAGAGAGAGAGAGAGAGAGAGAGAGAGAACGGAGGGGGGAGAGGAGGAGAGGGGGGAGAACAACCCTTGCTCACATTGACTTCCAATTCAAAAATACATGTAACAAGATTGGGAGGGTGAAAGTATGGGGCTTAACTAACAACGATGTGGGTGGGTCGTTTGCTCCGTTGGTATCTTATTTCACTGAGCAAAAATACCAAGCTTTAAAAACGCTGATGCAATTGTCATACCTCGTATCTGGCTTGATTCTATCGGAGACGGACGCTGGATTGCAAATACCACCTCCACCTTTTGAATTGCAATTAAAAGAAAGGTAATGAACCCACACCACAATTAACAAAGTAAACATTGAGGTATACCTGTATCTGGCAAGCGCCTTTGGGACATTGACAGAAACTTGAGATATCTCAAGAGAGGAAATAATTCATAAGCTTATTTGTTTGTGTGTCTGTTTGTTTGTTTGTTTATTTGTGTGTTTGTTTCTTTGTTTGAGTCTGGAGAAGCTCATCGACACAATAACTGTGATTAATGCAGATAAAAGTAAGACAAATAGACGGACAGGAACAACAGACGGAAAGACAGAAAGTAGGACCTACCAGTGGCACCCTCCAACCACCTGCATTCATAAGCTTGTTATGATTACAATGAGGCTGGCTTCAATAACATCCTGGGTCGTTCTTTATAAATATAGATATAGATATTTGAATGACGTTACCTTAATATAACCCCTTCACCCCCTGCTTGATATACTGATTTACGGCGGGCCAAATTTGAAGTTTACCAGAATGATTTGGGGGGGCTTTTTTAAGGAAAAAGAAGGATGTTTATACGATAAGAGATTCTGCACAAATAGCCTCTAGGTGGTCTCTAAACAAGATGTTACATATCATTGAAAGAATCGTCAACTAACACTTCACCATGTATGTTTAATGTGAATGTTCCAGAACTTCTGCCAACACAGTGATCCATTATACGGGTACGGGATCTCGGGCCGGATCAGAGCCAAAAACAGAACTGTAAACAAAAAGCGCCGGTTGAATACACAAAATTAAATACCAGACTCGGAGCGCACAGGACTGCTTTGTGTTCCAGATATATCAACCAACGATAACAACACAGGCATAATAATAATAATATCATCCGAACAAAAGGTCAAGGTCAGCAGATGAGGTCACTGCCTCTTCCAGCCAAGGCCAGCACCAAGTTCCGACAAGGACTGTAGTGTGTGGCAGTTGTCTTCTCTGGGTATCCTGGACAAACAGTGGAGAGATAAGGACGATAGACACCACTGCCTTCCCCTTGCCTGCCCCAGCCGCTAACTGACAGATGAGAAGAATTTCTTAGAGATGATCTCTTCTTCTATCTTTACCCGGAATAAATATCTTTAGGAGTTTGGATAGTGACGAGTAATTGCTTGTTTAAAATAGATATAGAGCAACACCATTGGTGTGCTGATCAAAAGTGCTATTAATAGATAGTATTTAGTTTTTAAAATACTATATAAATTAGTGTTATCCATCTGTCTCTCTCTTTCTCTCTCTCTTTCTCTCTCTCTCTGTTTCTCTCTGTCTGTCTGTCTCTCTCTCTCTCTCTCTCTCACACACACACACACACACACACACACACACACACACACACACATGAACACAAACTCACAAACTCTCTCTCTTTCTGTCTGTCTGTCTGCTGTCTGTCTGTCTGTCTGTCTGTCTGTCTGTCTGTCTGTCTGTCTCTCTCTCTCTCTCTCTCTCTCTCTCTCTCTCTCTCTCTCTCTCTCTCTCTCTCTCTTTCACACACACACACACACACACACACACACACACACACACACACACACACACACACACACACACACACACACACTCTTCGCACGTCAACGTAAAGTCATAACACGGCGAAGTCAGTCTCCGTTAATCTCTTCAATACTCAAAGTGACAGAATTGGCCTCAAACTAACCCCTAACCCTCATATCATCACATCTTAAACATTATCATTAGCGCGACTAAAAATATGCTTGAGAATAAACTCAAAGAGAAACGTGTTTTTCTCCTTCGCTTGCAATCTCCGAGTTGTTACAACCGCCTCGGTGTGTGTCACCCATGGCGTGCTTTTAATCTCACCTTCGAGTCCACAAACACTGATAACTAGATAGTATGATTAAACAGGCAGTTACAACTAGATCTCCAGATGGAGTCAAATTATTCCATTTCACAGCCGACTCTACATCTATAGCCATCTCTATCAGAACGAACCCCGCTGTCCATGATCCAAAGTACCATTACTAGCATTTAGCTTACGACTTATTTAACGGCATATGGAATTTGCCCACAGCGTGTGAGCCGTGATGCCAATTTCCGTACCGCTGCTACTTGTTCTTAAAATGCCATGTGGAATGATGAATGGGGCATGGTGCTCTGGTATCTATTATCATATGATTAGTTGTTTCCTGGAGAAAACTGGGGACACATTTTGCCGTGATTTGCAATGTCATTTGTGACCCTCTTCTTTCTCTCTCGTTTTTTATCTTCCATTTTCTTTCCTTTTTTACTGATCGTTTCACGACCCCTACTCACTTACAATCACGAATGTCCCCTTTGTAAAACACAATAATTATATTTCTGAAAGATAAGATTTTTGTATTATAAGATTTGCCTGTCACGTTTAATTACTCGCTATACGTTAAAGGAAAAAACTGCTACAAAGATTCCCTAGTTTTCGCTAAAACAGTTTTTGTTCTAAAAAGCAACGAGCTAACTATCCAGCCTGAACAAAGTGATATCCAAAAAGAAAAAGTAATGAAAATAATCTTATTATCTTCTTTTTTTCTCTCCACAAAGTAGATCTACAGGGTGATTTAAACAAACAGGTACAACTTTTTTTCTAAATATCTCGCACAAACTTTGTGCTAGAATGTTGTAATTTGGAACAGATATAATTCTTTCAAAAGGAATTTGTTTGCCATAAACTCCATAAAGAAGAAACTTATTTTCGAAAACGGAAATGGCTTTTATAAAAGCCACCTGTAAATGCAAAATGCATCTATTTAAAAGATCTTGTAAGGAAAGTCATGTAATAATTGGTTTGTTTGTTGTTCTTTTTTGCTTTTATTTCATTTTAAAAATTTAATCTTTCCATCCCTGTAACTTTTAAACAATTGTTTTTTTCTCCTACAGAGTAAAAACAATTTTTTTTTAAATTCTGGAATTCTGAAAACCAATGGTCTATATGTCCTCCTTTGCACTCGACATATTTTAATGCGTTGTTCGTAATATTCAGTGGTGGCCAGACACAAGGATCCACTCGACCATGAGTACTCAAAGCCACACACACTGTCCACCTATTACAGTATGGAGCTGTTTATACAGACAATAGGGGAGGGGGGTAAGGTTGCCCAAATAGACAGCATTAATTTTGTGGAGTTGATATAACCTGAAAGGTGAATGGGCTTTGCCAAGGAACCAAATGTCATGGAGGAAATGTTCACGCTTTTCAAGACGATCGTGGAATCACCAACATCTTGTGTGCTCTGATAGCTTCGCGAACAGGAAAATGGTACATTGTACAGTAGTAGATGACGATCTGCCTTGAGAATGCTGACCGTTGAGAATTAGGAAAGTCATTGCTGCAGGCATCGTCTACAGACAGACGTTTCATGGGGCTCATTTACTGAATTCTGCACCCTGGTGACGTTTAAAGGGATGCGAACGGTGTGCTTGGCCTGGAGTCGTTTTGTCTGGGAATGTTTAGTTCTGTTTCTCTACAGGTCCTAACTGATGGACCATTTCCACCCTTGACATCATAGAAGGCCTTCAGGGCATTTTTGACATTATTTCCGTACCTTGCGTTGAAGAAATGTTTAATACAAAAAGCTCTCTGGTCTTTTTTAATCTTAACCAGGATCTCAGCAGGCTCGGGGACTTCTATTGGCTTGTTAGACTACTGTAGTTTGCATTATGGCGCTATTGTTGGGATTTTTAGAGGTAGGCTTAATGCGGACTAGTGCCTCATGCTACAAAAATGGGAACATAGCTGAAAATGGGTTGTTTTTTTACGTGCTATGTAGAGCAAAACTATTCTGTGGATTTATCTAAAATGAATATCAAATAAATTCCTCTTGATTTCCAAATATTGTGTACAAAATTGAAACGCAAAACCTCATTGTGGAGGAAATTATTTTTTTTAAAGTTGCACAGGTGTTGTTGTTTTTTTTTGGTTTTGTTTTGTTTTATGATCACCCAGTAATATACCAGTAGCAAGAGGAGAGGGAACGAGTAACAAATTATGAGGGATGCCATACTCTATTAAATTTACACAGAATAATGTAATTATGCATAATCATAATGTCTTTCTCGGCAATATTCTTCATCTCTGAGAATTTAACAAGGGAACTTACTGTCAGCCATCACATCGATTCAATAAATAAAATCTGTTTGATACTGACTTCATGGGAAAAAACTCAACCCAAATCCTTCGCTATATAATACCAAAGAATTCAGCTCTTGTCTCAACATAAAATATATCATACTCACATTAAACCTTAATTTTAAGTTTAATTGCAACTATAACGTTAAAAATCAACATTTGCTCTCTCTCTAAACCCTTAACTGAACCCTATCCCTAACCTAAATCCAAACCTTATTCCTTACTCTAACCATAACCTAGCTTTATCTGGAAAAACCCCTACCCCAGGCATCAGCCTTCCTATATCTTAGCCTAAACATACACGAACCCATAACCCTATCTCCAATGCTAAAGCTATTCCAATCGTAACCCTAACATCCCCTCACCTGTCCTTAATCCCAGGCTTTTGTAACAATAATAATAATAATAATAATAATAATAATAATAATGATAATAATAATAATAATAATGATAATAATAATAATAATAATAACAATAATAATAATAATAATAATAATAATAATAATAATAATAATAATAATAATAATAATAATAATAATAATAATAATAATAATAATAATATACTAGACCTATTAAAACAACAAAAGCGGTTTAATTTGCCTGTCTTACGTGAATGCAAACAATGACCTTGATTATACAGACTGTTTCGAGATGGGAGTTTCGAGGAGGGAGGAGGGGGGGGGGGTGTCAATAAAATTTGTACTTCTATATACCCTTATAGTCTTGAGAAAGCAACTATAATGTTTAATGAGGACAAACAAATCTCAAAAAAAGAGTTATTTGGATGATCTGGCTTTTATCCCGAGTCCTCACGACAGCAACCATTTATTGCTATTCAGCACGCACTGTTGAAGAAGAATGTGTCATATTGTGCTGCGAGTCAAGGACGTTGTGGTGTGGAAACATTTCAGGAATTTAGAAAACGTGCCCCTTATCAATCTAGGTAATCTTTTCTCCTGTTTTATAGCTTCACATATTACTGTCATTCAGTCACTGTGATTTTATTAACTTTTTTTGTACCACGTTTCACCCCATAAATCCACTCCTGCTGATAACAAGATGCCATTCTTCTGGTGCAAGGCCCCTAAAATACTCACGCCTACATTTCAATAGAGTGTGGGGGCGGAAAAGGGGGGGGGGGGCTAGTAGAATGAGCAGCCAGCTAAGTCGGCCTGCTCTGCGAGGAAGGTATTCCAGTTTTAAATCCCTGAAACTTTATACATGCGCTTGGATGCTAGAGAATTTTTACGCCCTACCCTCGTTTGGTTCGGTCCGCAGGAGATGGACATCAAATCAAAAGTCCTGCCTCAAAATGACTTTGCCGTGTGGGAAAAGATTCTAAGTCCATATCACTCAATATCATACTAGCACTTTGTAGGAGTCAATAAACTACTTAAGAAAACTATTTTATGCCACAAGCATCTTCACACGGATGTCGTGGGCCATAGGAGGATATCCACTTGTACCTGCTTCTTTTGCCAAGCATGTGCAGAGGGGATAAAGCACCGGGCTAGAGTGTACCCCCACAGTAAGCTAGAGATCAGCTCAAGTGGTTTTCACAAGGAATCTCTCTGAAGAAAGTGATGTCTCAATAAAAGGGGGGAAAAGAGAAAAAAGCCCGAAATTTGATTCCGAAAGTATAGTTATAGTTTAGAGGAAGACAGAGAAGACTGATTAGCAGGCGGCGGACTCTTAGGCCGATAATAGAATAAGTATGTATTTTATTTTTTTAAATATATGTTATGTATTATATAATATATGCAATGTATATATTATATATATATATGTATGTGTGTGTGTGTGTGTGTGTGTGTGTGTGTGTGTGTGTGTGTGTGTGTGTGTGTGTGTGTGTGTGTTTGTGGATGTGTGTATGGATATCTATGTATTTATTTATTCATTTTTTAAATATTTGTTTATGTGTTTATTTATCAAAAGTTTTAATCTTCTTCCAAAGAGCTGAGTTAGTGTCTCAGTACAAACCAAGCATGAATGGCATGTGAAGGGAAAATTGAGACTCGGAAATAAGTACTCGTTTCAATAAAAATCGATATAACTTAACTGTTATTTTTCTGTAAGAAAGTGAATTTGCAGAACAAGAATTGAGACCACTGATTTCAGTTAAAGTAACTTACAGTATGATGTCCAAATAAGGAGAACAAGAGAGAGGGGGTTTGGGGTATGGAGTGACAGAGAAAGAGTGAAAGAGAAAGACAAAAAGTAGCCCCCAAAAAAGACAGACAGAGGAAGAGAAGAAGAGAGAGAGAGGGTGTGTGATTGAGAGAGAGAGAGAGAGGGGGGGGGGAGAGAGAGAAAAAGAGAGAGAGAGGGTGTGTGTGGGTGTGTGAGAGAGAGAAAGAAAGAGAAAGAGAGAGAGAAGGGCAGGAAGATTTAAAGAGGAGAAGGTACAGCTCTGATAGCCGGCGACTATAAAGGCGGTCTGGGAGAGGTACAGACGAGATAAGTCAAGAGCTGCGCTCTGATAAACACAACAGGGAGTCCCTTGAACTTCTGCTTCTCAGGACGAAAGCCTGGGTTTCGAGCCCAGGCCCACATGTCATCCTTTTAGACGACGTTTGAGCCCTTTTTAACACATAACCATGGCAACGTGGCCTGTTCTGCGGAAGAGTTTCACTCTTGACTTGGCCACGTGTGACGGATTTTTCAAAGAAAATTTTCATAACTCGATGTCGTACGGATACAGCCTTAACATGCTTGAAATCTGGGCACCAAAATCTCGGTCATTAACTGCATTTTCGGTTAATTTTTTTTGTCTACAGTCTAACATCACGACTGTAATGCGCAGGTCAAAAATGAGCTACGTGTGGGTTCAGATGTAGACTAAACTGAAAACATTTTTACAGATGTAAACGTGTGTGGTGAGATCAAGAAAAGGCGCACTTGAGAGTGCAGGGTCGTGGCTCAAGTAGGTGCTGATGGAAGCGCCGTAGGTTTTGATACTAGCCAGACTCCAAGACACTATCAAGCTGAGACTATTTCAAGTAACAGAAGAGCATTTTCTCCGAGACCGTATGCAGCTGGTTTCTACTCTATTGTTAAAATAAACGTCATATTGGGCGAGATAGCCCTCTCGTTATTCATAACGGTAGCAAGATATATCGAGAGCTGACGAAAGACTCCTGCAAACCTCGTTCCTTTTTTCCGGAATCCGTTGACGTGTGGTATTCCGATTACATTCCTTTGAATATTTTTTCGATCCCTCATGACCTCAGAAGCTGTATGGTGGGGGGGGGGGCTTGTCAGTCCAAAAGAAATATATGCTTGCCTCTCAACCTACAGAATTTGTTCGATCCCTGTTCATGCAGTCATAATCAGGAGGAAAACTAAGGTTGGAGTAGGGTGGAAGGGGCATCTTCAGATACTCTGTTCTTTAGTTTAGTCTTAGTAAGAGTTTTACGGCATTTGCAACACAATTAGGTCATAATATAAGTGCCGATGTTCAGATGTGTTACAAGAGAGTACCATACACATAAAAGGAGGAGAAATAAAGACGATTTATTGTTGTTTTATAGGGGGGAAAAGAACCAAACAACACCAGAGCAACCGCCAACTACACACATGTACTCTGTTCAAGCATGAGTATATGATAAATGTACTGTTGTGCTTTGAAGGAGGACACCGAAGAAGAAGATGAAAAAAAGACTCGATTCTACAATATATTTCAGTACCATTATCAACATGAGTTTCTGAAGATAACATGAGAGATGTTGCTGGCACAATCAAATCCTCCATTGTTTAAATGTCTAATATACAAGCAAATACTCTTTACCAACAGAATCAGAATTTATTATTATCTAATCATTCTGTTATAAAAACAACAGATTCTGAGAAAAGAAAAGTGACAAAACATTGAGTACACTTTAACCCAACATAAGGCATCAAGGTGTCAACACACACACGTATTGGCCCTGCGCACACATTTTACTGGGG
>NW_004797448.1:787688-790659 GCF_000002075.1 Aplysia californica
GGTGTTAAAGAAATACAGGTAAAGTTACCAGAGCTTTTTCTTTTACTTTCGTGTAATGAAACAGCAGGCAAGTAACTTCATTATAACTAAACAAAGTTTCCTCTGTTCCTTAGAAGAATGTTCATTTTCATATAATATGACGAGACAAAAAAAACATACAAATTAACCTTCTAAGTGAAAGGGTATTTACATATTTGTTAGGAAATGTTTTTAAGATAATATCTCTTTGGATTTTCGAAACAACACATGGTAATGTATTTTTGCTTACTTCATAACCCTCGACGCGAACATTTACCAACTCGTTCTCTGCTATCAGATTTAGCTTCTTCACGCCATCCAAAAAGTACTTACCACCTAGATAATTCATCGCTTGATGAGTATTTCAGATCCATGTGTACCAATAGCACCAATGCAGCCAAGATGTCTCTTTTTTTTTTCAAAGAGAAACAGTTGTCAGAGTGGTTAACGACCGTGTTCTGTTCATAAAATCCCTGTGTTTAGATATTACCTAAACTAAAATACTGGATTGACGTGATCGCTCGAGTGCCAAGTATCCAAAAACTGGAAAAATCGATCGACAGGAAATGAAATGTTCCACTTCTGCGCCTCTCATTACGTAGGCGGAACATGATAATATCAGATTCGGAGATGTCTCCAACCTCAATAAAAATCCAGCAAGGCGGAAATATTTTTTTGCCCCAAAAAATGACCCGGTGCATCGCACTTCGAGATTTTGTCCTAGCTTGGGTGGTTTATCTTTAGTTCTGGGTACAGAGAAGCGCTTGGAAACGGGACTGCCATATCATGGTGAAACGTTGTTAAAAAAAATGGATTTTGTTCTCCAAATGGCAACCATTTTCATTGGGTGTATTTCCAGCAATGTATGTCAATTCTACACCAACATGAAAATCTACTGATGGGGTGCAACTAAAACACCACAATCCATTCGTCGCCGTGGATGTTGGGTTTTTTTGCGTACTTCTTTCTGTAATTTGTCTAGTTCCCTTTCACACTCCTCTGCTGATTGCGAATTATAAAGCGCATAGAGCTTCCTGTTGAGTGGGAAATTGCGCTACACATATGCTATTTTATTTATCTCTTGAAGCAAGACTCGTATATATTATAGCGGAAAATCTCTCGGAAATGTAGATATCACCATTTGTGTATTGTCGGTTAAACAAAGTACCGTTGAACAGTTGGCATCATGATGGGCTATAAGGCTGATGCCCTGATTTCAAGCTTCTAATAATGCATTCTTATTCTTGGACACGAGTTCATTTTGAGGAGTTATCAGGGCCCTCCACCTCGGTTACTTTGTTGGGTCGGTTCTATTAGAGATGAGCTATAAATTCAGACACCCCTCTTCGTAGATCAACTTACAAAGTTAAGAGGACGGGAGGGGAGGTCAACTCATGCCATATATAGGGCCTTACTAGATCTAGTTTTTAAAAAAGAAAAAAAAAAGAAATCGTTCATGCCCACGGCCCCATGCGCTGACGGGCCCAGCTCCATAAAGAACGTAATTATAGGTCAGAAAATCCATAAGAGAGTTCGTGACTGTAGGGTCTGTCAAGACTGATTGCAAAGTTGATAGGAGATGTTTTGTGACATATCGCCCGACCGCCATTACGTCAGTCAAGCTGCATGAAACCATTCGTGCTATACACTGACAGCTATGGGAGGTCTGTGCTTGGGGGTGGGGATGTCTTTTTTGTATTTGGAATATACATCAAATAAATGCCTTTGTTTGATATTTTATGTTCTCAAATTTTCCGAGAGACAAGAAAAAAAGGTGAACAAGACAGGGGATTCTCAGAAAAAAGGTACTGGCGAAAAGAAAGCAAGACAGAGAGAGAGAGAGAAAGAGAGAGAGAGAGAGAGAGAGAGAGAGAGAGAGAGAGAGAGAGAGAGAGAGAGAGAGAGAGCATTTGGACAAAAAGATTAAATAGACAAATTAGAAGGGTGGTTTGAGTTTAAGTAGTATTCCAGAGACACACACAGTCACAATAACTGCCATTCTTTGTAGGGAAAATATCAAGATTGACAGACTACAACAACAAAGGGAAAGAAAGGAGATGGAAGACAGACAGACTGGAAAGCAGACTGAAAGACGAACAAAGAAAGACGCTCTTTTCATTCCAATCTACAGGATGTTTGTACATGTATGTGTTCCTCCTGTGCTTCCTTTACAAGGATTGTTTCAATTAGAGTGGTGGGACAGGCTGAAAAACAGAACACTCACCATCAACCAAGCGACATCTGTGAGATATTACTCAGACTCAGACCTCTGTAATTGATAGTACTGAAACCTGCCTATCCCATCGAACAAATAAATACCTCCTCGATGCCATGCACTGCGCCGTAGTGGAAATTGGCGCTTTCAGTTTTGTGGACATGGTTTTTGCCTCAAGATCTTAAAAGTGAAATGTAAACTAACTTCTTAACAAAGAACAGAGTCTAATTTCTCTCAGCAAAAAGGACCAAACGATTCATGACTGTGTCGCTGCTGGATGTGGAGGAAAAAAAGATAATATGATCCGTCTTGGACAAAAGCGAGAAAGGAGATGAAGGAATGGGCGAAGGCATAATGATATTTCTACCGGAAATGCTCGCTGTTTACCAAAGCTGGCTAGGCGAGGAAAGCAAAGGGTTAACAAAACACGACGCAATGGGGCCGAAAACACAACGGTGTCGATAAACAATTGCGATTATTTTAATGTAGTATCGACTACTTACATAAATGATGGACTTTAAACTCGATTCTGGAAGAGACCTTCCGGGTATTCGGAGTATAATAATAACATTGGGAAATGTGGAGGAAAAAAGATAAAATGAAATCAGGGCCATCAGCCTTAGAGCCCTGATTGATGTGCTAGGCGGGTACTTTTGTATTTAAGTCTGTTCGTGTGTGTTTATTACCATGTGCGTATTTAGTGAAAAGGGAGAGAGAGAGAGAGAGAGAGAGAGAGAG
>NW_004797448.1:790837-794947 GCF_000002075.1 Aplysia californica
AGACAGACAGACAGACAGACAGACAGACAGACAGACAGACAGACAGACAGACAGAGACAAAGAAACAGACAGACAGACAGGGAAACAGAGAGAGATAATTCAAGGTCTAGTCTGTTGTAATGTCCAAGACCTTGCCATGTACTTGCTGCTTCTATTATCGTTGAGGTTTTTCGGTATCTCACTTTACAATTAGAGCCTCACCTCCAACACCATGGTCATCATTCCATAGCTAGTTTCTAGCTTAGCAACTTAAATACAATGTTGCAGGTGGGGGGATGCCATATCAGTAATACCAACAAGGCCATTATTTTATTAGAATAATTTTGAGATATTTCTACCCCAGTAGTTATCGACTATTCTGAAATTTTTCAATCGAACATCTTGTAATCGACTACACCCTCAGATTTCGTCCAAACAAAAGATTTCTCAAGTCATCTTGGAACCGCTTTTCGACTCTATTGGGTCAACGTGAGATTGTTTTGATTATTCTCTCTTCAAACGTGACACATGGAGAGCGCAGAAAGGAAAAAGGAAGAGAGGAAGGCGGGGGCGAGAAAATCCAGGCATGTTTCACCACCCTGTGAGAAGCCCCATCTTGTGTTCCCTCCACCTGCTATCCATTGTGGAGGCTCGCGGACACAGCAACACACATCTGCTGTCCATCTCATTCAGTCCGAGTCTTTATACGGAAACACTGACATCATGTCAACATGCTATTTGAACCATGTGCTACATATTACCGCTAGTTCAAATCCTGACTGAAGCTGGGGTGTTTTTTGGTACTTTCCTATTTGGTCCCTCTGCCTACCAGGCTTGGTGTAATATGGCATGGTATGGTATGCTATGGTATCGTATGGTGTGTAATGGTATGGTATGGTATGGTATGGTATGGTATGGTATGGTATGGTATGGTATGGTATGGTATGGTAGAGTAGGGTTCGGTAGGGTGTGGTGTGGTGTGGTGTTGCATGGTACGGTACGGTATGATATGGTATGGTATTGTATGGTATGGTATGGTATGCCTTTGACGCAAAATTTATTTCAGAATAATTATTAAAGATTTGAACCATGGCTTTTAGCTTCTATTTCCCAAAGAGGCGGACCAGGTGTCAGTTCTATAACTTTTGGTTTAGTTTGAATACAGAAGAAAAAACTTGTTACGGTAACAGTAATTTGGTCCAGAGAAAACAGCAAGAAAGAGAAAGAGAAACAGCGGACAGGGGAGAGGTGGGGTCGAAAAAAGTAAGACTTACCAGAGGCATCCACTGACCACCATCAGTTGGAAGAAGAGCGACAAAATCTCTACACACGACCCAAGTTCAGAGAAACCACGGACGTTCGCACAATTGTCCAATACAAAACTTTTAGCAATGGCTCCACCGCTTATGCCTGTATGTGCGAACCTTAATTATTTGTAAGTATTCCTTTCAAACTTCCGGGTTTGGTGTTCTTTACAAGGTATTATAGTCATGACGTTTCAATAGAACGGAGACCAGAAAGAAGGTTACGAACAGGGTAACAGTAAGGAAGTAGGATCATCTAGCAGCATCCCCAACCTGCAGCATATTGAGCCATTCCAAAGCAACCAACCGTTTTGATTCTTGAAGTTATTACGCAGCTTCTCACTCTGTAGTACATGGGGGTGTGAATAAACAGATGTTAGTGTCGATATAGCCTTCGGAAATAATGCTCCAAGCAGATGACATCATTTCAAAAGGTTGTTACCAAAACACGGCAGTTTCGAGCCGAGCTGGGTCACAAACGAGGTCTTCACATGGCTAAGCCAGCTCTCCGCCGAGACATTTCGAGGCAGGACGAGACTTGACTGTCACCGGACTGTAGAGAGTCACGCCCTCGCGAGGCGGCTATGAGAAGGTCATTCAGATCTGACCCAAGGTCCAAGAGGTCTGGCTGAAGGTCAAACAGGCCTGACCTGCCGTGTGCATGTCGCGGACTGACGGAGATTTTCGGACAAACGACATGCAGATTCTGCGTGAGAGGGCGAGGACCGGGCAATAAATTGACACGTTTCGAAATACAAGAGTACGTTTTGTGAAAACTCAACACGCAATATCATTCTGAGCTCTTCCCAATTCGGGCCTGTCAAGTTCTCCTCTTCATCCAGTCCAGACCTCCGAGTAATCCGCACGTTGTCTGCTCTTAGATGGCGTGATTGCATAAGAATAGTGGAGCCTTTCATTTAAAGTATATTTCTAAAAACTGCTATTATTTCTATTTTGCTTGAATTAAACTAATTACAAGACAAGTGTTCAGTCATTTTGGCATAAGGTAAAGTGTGGCCCTTCTAAACCATTGACCCTAACCCGTCTGCCTCTTTCATTCCCCAACTGTTTCTCTTGATAAAAAATATCAATTCGTCAGAAAGCTGGAATATTAAATTTTCAATAAGTTGTTTTGTAAAGGCTTGAAGTCTGATCACGTAGATGGAGGGAGTTTTATCTTGTTTTAAGTGGAGAATAATTCCAAGCTGCCTGAACACCCGCTTTTTCATTTAAAAAAAAAAAAATTTTTTGCTTGGTTTTCTGTAAGTTAATGCCGAACACGAGAGTGTGCTCAACCACAAGACTCAAATACTCTTAATCCCGCGACCGGTCCAAGGGAACAATATTCAAATGTGGCATAAAACTTTGTTGATCGTCTTCTAGTTCAATATTGTATCGCTTTTTTTAAGGAGATTTTTTTGTTGTTGTATTGTTTGTTTTTGTTTTGTCTCTTGTTTTTTTTTTCTTGTTTTTTTTTTTGTTTGATTGTTTTAATGTATAATGGCGTGACGATGCGTCGGTATGTATGCAAGGGCATGTGACATGTGACCCCACGTGACCGCAGTGCGGATGCTGCCTATTGTCCACCCACACCTGGTCGTCTTGCAGATTGCCGCCAAGTTTGACAGCAAAGAGTGTGTGCATGTTTTGAGAAAACAACAGGAAGGCTCAGATGTAAAACCAAGAACCGACCAGAAAATAACCAAAAACATCGGTGAATCAAAACAGTGTAGAATAGAGTCATAAAAAATCGACATTCATGAAACAGAAAAAAAACTGCACCTATGTCATCTCAAAGGGGAAACGGAAAATGATAGGAGAATAGCATTTAATTCTAATGAAATTGGTCTAAAATATGCCTGGATAATTCTAATGGGTAACGGCAACTTTGAGATTAACCTGCTTTATTTCTAAACAGTGAGAAAGATGGTCATTATAAACGATCTTACGATAACTACCCTTACTTTTATTCTAATTCAAGGCCTTTGCCAAGACCCGCTCTTTTAAAAAAAGAAATGCCCTCTCAGTGTTTAGTTGGTCATTACGGTTTTCCCATAATTAAGCAACAAAACGTTGTTTCCATAAAATGAGGGAAAACCTATGGAAATAGTGGAAACAAAGATGGTATTAGAGAAAGAATCAATAACAAGAAAAGGAATTTTTGTTTAAATAAACGGCTATCACTGGTTTTTGTTCTTTTGTCCGGGTTTTTTATTTGTTCGTATCTTATTTATTTTGCTGTTGTTATGATAGTGATGGTATTTTTTCTATTGCTGGTTTGTTCTTTCAGACGCTTGTGTTTGAAGAGGGGTGTTGTTTTGGGAATATATAATTTGCCACAATTGCTACTGTTCTCTTCGTCGTGTTGTTGTTCCTTGGTGTTTTCTTGTTGTTGGAGTTGCCTTGTTAAAATTCGTTAGAGAGTGTTTTTACTATTTTGTCGTACATTTTTGTTGCTGTTGTTTTGTTGTTGTTGTTGTTGTCGTTATTGTTGTTGATGTTGCTGTTGTTGTTGTTGTTGCTGTCGTTGTTTCGTTCGCTTCGTTGAAATTCATTTGTGAATGTTTTTACTATTTTGTTACAATTTTCTGTTTGCAGTTTCTCTGGATTTTTCACCATCTCTTTAGGTTATTTCGAAGAGGGAGGGGCGGGGCTTTAGGGGGAGTTGCGGGGTGACTTGTTAGAATGGGAACAATGGGCATGGGTTCGTACTGACTACACACGTGAAGTTAACAATCAATAAATATTTGACTGCAACAGGTGTGCTCGTGTGGTTGAGAGAATGAGAGATTAGTAGAACGAAAGAGAGAGGGAGAGAGAGAGGGGG
>NW_004797448.1:795162-796506 GCF_000002075.1 Aplysia californica
AGAGAGAGAGGGGGGGGGATGAGACTGGGAGAGACCGGGAGAGAGACTGGGAGAGAGACTGGGAGAGAGAAAGAGTATGAGATCGTAGAGGAGGCGAGAGAGAGCGTGACTGTGTTTATGTGTTTGCATTTTGGTTTCCCGCCACCGCCTTTCACAGCTGATTGACAACGTCACACACAGGCATGGCTAAAATACCATGTCATCTTTTGAGAACACGTCAGAGTATGCCTGTTTGTCTGATACTTTTCTTGGTTTTATTTCACAATTTGTCCACATAGCATGTCCGCCAGGCTAAGGGGATTTAGGGGAAAGAGACACGACTTCATTTCTAAATATTATATTTTACGCTATTGCTTATCCTTCGATCAAACATTCAGCCTAAATTAAACGTAACCTGTATGTTAAATCGTTGTTCTCTAGCAGCCAAGAAGCAGAGAGTTTCAAGACTGAGAACAACTATTATAACCCCCAGTACACAAATCTCTCTCTCTCTCTCTCTCTCTCTCTCTCTCTCTCTCTCTCTCTCTCTCTGCGTGGGTGGATGTGTTTGAGCATATTATGTCTCTACGATAGCGGATGCCAGATAGCCTGTTTCACCATTTTTTGTATTTGTAGTCTACATGCTAAGACAGTGCAGTTCCTCCTTCCTACCGTCGAATATACATTTTTTAAATAGCCAAATGTCTTTCGGGCGGAAAACAATGTTAAGCACGCGACTTTGCCTGTTATCAGGTTGACGTCGCGTAAAGCCATACGTCAACCAAAGCTCTGTTTCTCACCCAACGCTACAGCACAAACAGTAAGCCCTCTAATCTTTCGGCCAAAGATTTGATCACCCCCTGCACGAAACCGAAATCCGTTGGCAGGACAAATGCATGCGAGCCTGCGTGTATCTCATGCACTTGCTATGAAAGATCGGTGTTGTCCTGCCGTCTCTAGCATAACAGAAGGCCCAACTGCTCTGTTGGATCAGCTGCCAGTGTTTTGGAAGGCTGGGAGGGAGCTGACTCCCCAGCCCACCCCCCAGCCGCCCCACGGAGCTGTGATCTCCGCCCTGGGGCGACGAGGGTCTAAGACGAAACACGTGAACGACTGCGGGAGCTTGTGGATTGTCGAGAGGACGCCGGCGTTTCCGGGAGGTTTGCCCAGAACACAACAGGCCCCAGGGACCTCGCGGGGGACACGACTCACACACACACACACACACACACACACACACACACACACACATACAGGCTCACACACGCACACATACACGCACACACACACATACAGGCTCACACACGCATATACACGCACGCACGCACACACACACACACACACACACACACACACATACATACA
>NW_004797448.1:797937-799829 GCF_000002075.1 Aplysia californica
TGTGTGTGTGTGTGTGTGTGTGTGTGTGTGTGTGTGTGTGTGTGTGTGTGTTTGTGTGCGTGTCTCAACGATCCTTAATAGCAACAATACTCAGAACATAGCTGCTGCACACTTAACTCCATCCTATTACTAAATAAATACTCTTTTCGGTGAATCAGAAACGTGTTCCGCACAATTCCTGACCAGAACAGATTCTCCTCACTAGTTAGTGCTAAGCTATGCCATCTCCGGTTTTATGGGCTTGTTAGTGGGCACGCAGATGCCAGGATTTGCAGTGGTGCGTAGGGAACTACAGACCAGATGTTATCAAAATCGTACCTTTAACTCTTTGACCCTGGTCCAACGGACGTAGAAAGCAGAATCTATCACATCGTCTTTGCCCTGCCCCTGGCTTATGGGTGATCCAATGCTCGTACAAAACTAGTAACACGAGTAAACAAGGTGGAGAAGAATAGGCCCATTAAATAATATGCCTGTCCACATGTCTTTCATAACCCGCTCTAGAAGTACCATTTCGCTATGAGTGTGTTTCATCTGGTGCCTACTACCCAGAACGTGCTGATAATTCACATCCTCCACTTTCAATCAGAGAAGCTGGATAGAATGTAAGCTCAGTTAGCTGTGCATGACTTCTTCTAATCCCCAAGAGAAGAATTCTTGGCCTTTGGTTTTTAGGAGCTTCCATAAACTCATTTGGTTTGGTTTATCGCAGTCGATCTTAAAATGTTAGCCTTATTAGAAATAAAGTGACTGTCCTGAAATAAGTAGAGAGGGGAATGGACGGAGGGGTTTTCATACTATACTGCGAAGATTTCCTTTAGAACATCTATCTATCTATTTATCTATATACCTATTCTGTCTGTCTGTCTGTCTGTCTGTCTGTCTATCTGTTTGTTTGCCTATTTGTCTGTCCTTTTATATGTCTACCTGGTTCGTAAACAATTAACTTAAACAGAAAGAACACAGCGCATTTATAAAAACCTAAAAACCAAAGCTGTCTATACCCTTGGCGCACTAATGACATCAAGGTATTTCAATAAATACACATTTTAGATGTCTAGGCTCCACTCCAGGGGAGAACTTCAGTTTAGTTAAAACCAAAATGTGATTTTTGATCATTTAAATGTATATTTGACAGACTTATTGTATCTTTTTACATCCCCATTGACAAAAATTAGATCATCTGTATCGTATCTGCTGTTCTGTGTTTTGTAAGTTTTTCATGTCCGTCTTTATGTTTCCCGGTGCTTCTTCTCCTCAAAAGAAATGACCGATTTTTTAAACTTCCACCCATGCCATTATGGTCTTTGATGAATCCACTAACTGTTGTAACAGCTGTTTTCTCGTTTCCAGGAATTTCGCTAAGTAGAGGCCCAAGACTAAACAGAGCTCGAAGAATCAGGGAATTCCACGGGTGATGCTGGTGCACTTTCAACAGACAGTTAGCTAATGAGGCACCAGGTCTTGAATCTCGCTTGACCACTGCAAGTGACCCTTGGTTCCCGTGGCTACAGAGAGATGGTCAAGCAATTGTGGCACAGCAGGGGCACTGAGCGTGGTGACCTTGGAAGTCTTTTCCCTGAGGGAGGCAGCGGGAAATGGACGCTGGTGTGTTTGTGAGTTCGAATGGCTGTGTTGGAGCTATGTTTACAAATACTTAAAATTAAAGAGAGAGGGAGAGGGGGGAGCAGAGGGAGGGTGTAATTTGTGTATGAGAGAGTGATTAGTGAAAATGAAAGGGAACATGTGTGAGACAGAGAGGAGGAAGAGACCTAAGGGGGAAATAGAGAGAGATAAAGGCAGAAACAGAGACAGAGACAGGGACAGAGACAGACAGAGACAAAGATTCACAGACAGACAGACAGACAGACAGACAGAAAAAAGCCACAGAA
>NW_004797448.1:799929-805551 GCF_000002075.1 Aplysia californica
AGCAGACGACAGAACATTGCTAGAGAGCAGGAAATGAGGTGAAAGGAGACAAATTTAGAGAAGAAAATTTTTCGGTCGCTACCCGGATTCGAACCCGGGACCTTTTGAGTGAGAGGCCAACACCTTAACCTCTAGGCCACGAGAGCCCCGATTCTTGTTTGATAGGAAAGAAGAAGCAAACCACACCAGAGCACCCGCCAACCACCCACTTCTGTAAACTCTACTTAGACAACTGGCTACCTCAGAATTACAAAGTTCTATCTGATATTTTTGGCCTCTTTGAGTTACTACTAAAACCACGAGGTCAGAAACCAAATGGTCGATCTGCTCTATTAAAATCGTACGGTTATTCAGAGTCGTCATCTGGATATTCAAACAATTGCATTCGAAAAAGCTTTTCATAATAATCTTTTGGAACTCAAAAACTGTTTGACGTCAAATTTCTCAAAACCAGTCTCGGAACAGATAGAACTTTGTACTTCTGAGGGAGCTAACTGATGACTAACCATAATAATATTCTGTTGCGCTTCTGAACCGTAAGTGATAAACAGCTGAAATACGATACAGCATACTACTTAGGTCGAAGTAACAGAGCTAGAATCCTCATTAAAAATCACCCATGTCTCACATTTCTAGCTGTCGCGTTTAAAAAAAGAACAAAAACAAAACTCGTATAAAAAACAAAAGAACCAAAACAAAACTCGCATAAAACAAAAAAGAAACAAAACAAAAATCGTATCAAAAACAAAACTCATATAAAAAAACCAAAAGAACCAAAAACAAAATGTGGAAAGTCAGTCGTTCGTTCACCCGAGGATGGGCTGGACCGCCCGGCGAAGGTTACAACTGAGACGTTGTCAACATGTTTACCTTCCCCGTTGACCATGGTCCACATCAGAGAGAGAGAGAGAGAGAGAGAGAGAGAAAGAGAGAGAGAGAGAGAGAGAGAGAGAGAGAGAGAGAGAGAGAGAGAGAGAACGTAATTCGCCAAGCAAGTGAACTTTAAAACGTACAGATGCAGAAGAGGTGGAGCAACACAAAAGGGTACAATGAAAAATGAGGCATTATCAGATATTGGGTTAGAAAGAAGAAGCAGCAGTCGAAACGCTGAAGTGCAGAAGTCGAAATGGAAGTGAAGGAAACAGTTGATTCTTTTAAATGGCTTCTCTTCCCTGGTCGTGAAATATGTCCGGTAGCCAACGTTATCATTTCAATAGTTGTGGTTGTCGGTATAAAGTTTTAGCCTAGTCTAATAGGTGAAGTGGTTTCTGCAAATAGATTTCAATTAAACTTGGAACTAATAAGCACCAGTTTGTGAACAGGCAAAAATGTATGACACATACAAGCACATCGAGTTAGTTTTCAACATCATTTACCACATTTCTTGAGCAACAACTTGTGCTTGAAACTGATTGTTTGTTTGTTTGTTTGTTTGTTTGAGTAAAGAGAAGCACATCGACAACATAAAGGTCATGTCTGCTGATAAAAAGTAAGACAGACATACATACAGAAACTACAGAAGGAAAGAAAAGAAATGACACTCTCCAACTACCCACACAGACAAAAACAACATAGGAAACGAAAAGAAGTAAGGGATGAAAGTGAGCGTAGAAAGCCTACGTTTATTTTCCAAGGTTAGCCACAGAAGGTACCTGTTTGCTCTTCCTTATAATAGCAGATTACCAGAGGGAGATGAATGAATGATAGTGCTGAGGACAATAAATAGCAAACAAAGACATAAGGTTACGCCATGACATAGAGAAATCAGCTCCTCACAGAGTCACGGATGCCATCATACACAACGACTAAACTTCGGACTCCTTGTTTATTTCCGTGACACTGACAGCGTCTGCAGTAAGTGTATAGGTACCTGTCCAAACAAACAAGATCGCCCCCTGCTTGCTTTATCACAGGAGAAACAGGCGTGCTGGGCTATCGAGACTATGTGTTGCTATCAGTGGACACCGCCAGGCCCCGGTCTCTAGAGATGAACAACGTCTTTACTGGAACCTGGCACCATTCCTGGTACTCGTAAAAACTGTGGGGTCTTTTGTCGAAGTTCACCGCACTGAGACTTTTCTCCGATACTGGAAGGTAGACATTAAAGATCTCGATTAATTAATTATTCGCCTGTATTAGTGAAAGGCATTGTTCAGACTTGCGAATAGAAATGAGCACAACGCTATATTAAATATGCTATAATTCATAGATTAGAAAGAAATATCTTTTTGTATTCTAATTTCGCAAGTCACAAACGTTTTAGTTAAAACAGAAAAAAGTATATTCCTAAGGCAACATACAACTTGGCTGTTTATCCTCCAGCCAGTATCAACATCGATTATGAAACAGAGAAACATTCTATTTGATATTGGCGAATAAACAAAAAAGGGAAGACTTATGCTACTACGTCAGTCGAATAACGAAAAGATTCCCACGTCATAGAGACAACATTGACTGTATGTTGTTTTCTTCAGCTACAACCCTCCCTCCCTCCCGGCACTAAAAAAAAGTTTTCTTTATAAAGTATATAGTGTCTCTCCCTTTCTATCTTTTATAATAATAAAATCATCAGCAGGCTCTATGCGCTTTACACTATATTATTACCCCAGCAGACCATAGAACACTCCGAAACATTCTCAGCTTCCCGGGAAGCATACAGTGCGAGCAGCCGATTAAGCGCTCAAACACTAACAAACTGACAAGATCTTTCGCTGTCTATAGCCGGGTACCCATTCCCACCTGGGTGAAGTGAGGAAAATTCGTGTAAAGTGCCTTTCCCAAGGGCACAACGTCGGGCCCCTGACGGGATTCGAACCCACGACCTTACGGTTGCGAGTCCGAGAGCCTAACCACTAGGCCACCGACGCCATCGCTTTTCACACTATCTATCTTCAATATAATCTGTGGTCACCGTTAAGGGTCTTTTGCCATTCGAAAGCAAAAGATTAAAAGACCAATGATTACAACTTAGATTTAATTAATTGTTTCCAGACATAGGGTTGAACGAAGCCAAGGTAAACTGTTTAACCATGTAAAAGAGAAAAAAAGATTCGTGGCTTTGCTAGAGGTTGTTACCTTCCTATTGCTTTATCAAAGACATGGAATGGGGAGACCTTGCCCCTATCTAGCTTAATGACTGGTAAGAACCTCTTGACCCGTCAGCTTACACTACTATCTCTATTTACACTACTCACGTAGAATTTTAAACTTCGCTCAGAAAGTCGGTCAATCCGCTTGGAGAAAACTCGAGCTTCGAATCCCTGTGCGGTGCGAACTACCTCTCTAATTCCGCTTCGAATATTAATTTCTCTAAGCCCCATGTCCAGTTGAAGAACCAAATTATAATGCCCTCTACAACCTACATTGGGAAAACAAGGAGGTAAAACTTGAACAAGGACATGATAAGTAATATCTGGAGGATAGGAGGATAAGATCTCGCTCTTATGGTTAGCTGACAGGGACAGATAGAGATGCATGGCAAATTGCGTAGCTGAAGCAGACATTAGAACAACGTGCCACGTTTAACAATAGGAAAGCTTTCATTTTAGATGGTATCATCCTGAGCTAGGAGCCGGTAACCTTGGTCGAATCCCTAATGGGCAGTTCCCGAATTTGGGTCGATTGGGGAGCTTTCAAGGTTCTCCGCATGCCTGGTTCAGCCCAGTTGGAGGCCGGCGTTAAATTTGGAGGTGCCAAACTCAACAATTACCAAGCTTAATAATTGAGGAACGCTCAAGTTGTGTTGTGGAACTGCAACTGGATTCCACATGGCTGGAGAGACTTGGAGTTGGTTTTTCCCTGAATTATTATTAATAAATTTTTGATGTGCGTAATTCTCTTTTTTTACTCGTATCAGCGTCTGTTTTGTTAGGTATCTGTATATGCATGTGTGGGGAGGGTAGGGGATGGAAAGGGGACTGTACGAGGATATGTATATATATATATAAACAGCGAAAACCAAAGAAGGATGGTGTTTCGTTCTTATTTCTCTTTCAGCGGACTGGCGCTGTTAAAAGACGATTCATTGCTCTAATACACAGACGCATCACTACCTCAGAATTACCCAGTTCTATCTCACCTTTTTGGCTGTTTTGAGTTATTAAGACCATAGTGTCGAAAACCAAATGTTCTACCTGCTCTATCAAAATCGTAAGGAATATTCGGAGTTATTATCAAGATATTCAAAGAATTGCTTTCGAAAAAGCTTGCCATGAAGTTAAACTCAAAATCTTTGACGTCAACAAATTTCCCAAAACTAGGTATTGAGCAGATAGGACTTTGTAATTCTGAGGTAGCGAAGTGATGAGGAAGTTTATCTCGGATTAGCGACACGGATCCACACGTCACGTCTCTCTCAACCTCTCCGATACCAGACACGGTGTCGGTTGACCCCTGACCCCGTCACGCTCAGTCACAATGGCGTAAACACGTAGTGCTCACGAGGCGACAAGTCGCCGGCTCCGATAAGCATCATCATCATCATCAGTGAGTAAACGCCAAACGCCGGCTGGGGTTAGGTATTTCGCGACTCGCTGAAGTTGTTTTGATTCTCCACGTAAAGAGCTATGCCTGCCTCGGGCTGGAAGGAAATATGCGGCGTGCCTAATTGCGTGGCCATCTTCTGAGAGATACAGGATTATCATAGCTCTCTGGTCTAGAAATTTCTCCCTGCCCCATCTATGTAGTATCAGTAAAAATGTCCGTCCCATTATGTTAATGGGGTCAACTTAATAAATCGTGACCCCAACCCAATGAGGTGCAATTTCCATTAAATGTTCGTCATGATAAAGCCTTCGAGTTAGGCACTGCTAGCCACGCACTCAGTTTGATAGACATTTCGAGCTGCGGTGTGAATGAACTTTGGTTAGGTTTGAAACCCAAACGAGGCATTTTGAACTTTGACTGTTTGAAAAGTTTTCACTTCTTGTCCCCTCTTGGCTCAGAAAGATCAGAAATTATGGATGTTTTATCAGTGTTTCTTCTAGTGGCACTATGTCTGGTCTTGTAAAGGTGTTGCACTCAAACTGTTCGCAACAACGCATACAACAACATACCATACCTACCTAACCATATCAGACCAAACCGGACCATGTAATTCCGGACGAAAATTATCATTATTATCAAGCAGTTTCAATCTAATATCTTCACTTGATCAAAAGATACCGTTATTACGGTTAATTCGACAAAATGTAGGCCAATCATAGACTCCCAGAGACTCGTAAAGGGTATTTTATGGTTCACCTAAGCCTACCACACGAACTCGGATGGAGGGAAATTTGAAGGAAGCACCAAAACGGTGCATTATATCAGTGACTGAAACGCAGGCCTAATGACAAGTGCGTGCAAGCGTTGTTTGAGTGACATCGACATTTCCTAACTGGGTCAATGTTTCTACTCCAGTGTATCGTGGCATCCTGCAGAAAGGTCAGGGGAGAGAGCCACAGTGACTGTCTCTGCTGAACTTTGTCACAAATTGACACAAACTGCGTAAATGGGGGGGAGACACTACATCATTTATAATGAATTCACTGTTTTTCCTCTCTTTCGCTTTATCTCGGACTCTCCTTTTTCTCCCTCTCCTTTTCTCTCAATGTATCACACCTCCCCCCCCTCTCTCTCTCT
>NW_004797448.1:806340-809165 GCF_000002075.1 Aplysia californica
GTCTGTCTGTCTGTCTCTCTCTCTCTGTCTCTCTTTCTCTCTCTCTCTTTCTCTCTCTCTCTCTCTCTCTCTCTCTCTCCCTCTCTCTCGCGAAGTACATATTGTAAGCCTATGTGTGCAAGTGGTTGAGCGCATGTGTTTTTCTGAGCTTCACTCTTTTAAGTCAATCAAATGAGCTCACACTTCACCAGAGTTTTTTAACCCCTAGCACACGTTTCAGACCCACATTCTGCAGAGAAGAATGAGTCAATGTCTTATTTCTATAACATCCACATTTCGCATACAACATGTGCGTACCACGTTTGCACACTCTTTTTTCTGCATTAGTCTTTGTGCCATAACCACCACATTCTCACGGATACACCAAAACGCAACACCGGCGGAATCGTACGTCCCACTTACCGAAGCCTTGTGCGTTTTTGATGGTCTATTAGCGAACGACGCTCTACCATCCATCTCAATAATGCGGTGTCTGTCTGGATGCAGCGGGAGCTCTGAAAGAGTGCAATAAAGCAAACTTCAGCTAGCATAACAGAGTTACAAGTTAACTGTTCTTGGTAGTTTTTATTCTGGCAGCGGTGTAAACTTAAAGCGTGCAGCGATTTGCGAGCGTAATATACTTGTTTATGAGTTTGGTCTTCGTTTTGGCGTGCCTTGGGCGCAGCTCACACGGGATAGTAACATCAGTGGGTCCACGAGGCGAGGAAAAAGTAACTCCTAAAGCCAGGGCCAATCTTGCGGAACAGAATGCAGACTAGGATGTTTGTGTAACTGCACATATATCTCCAGGGGTTCTGACCATAGCACATTGGAAGCGAAAACAAGATATTTCCCCTTGAGAGACGAAGAAGAAATGGTCGGTATTCGTGTTGTGTCTGGGTGACATTTTATTTCGTTCTCATCGGCGAGAGAGATGATTATGCCGTCGAGTAGCGGTTTTCGGGACGAATCCGCAGGGGAGCTAACTCAATAATTACATCGGCAGGGACAACGCTCATCAGAGTTGCCTGCCCCTCGCCCAGGTGTGGTCGCGCTCTATCTATCTGAGCTCCCTTTATGAGTGTTGTCTTAAGCGGGTACTGTCGATTCCCCCACCGACGATTTATCCCGTGTTAAATCTATTCCCCACTTGACGTGGCCAAACACGAAGAATAAGAAAGGGGATGGTGTGTATATAATGTGTTTGTGTGCGTGTGTGTGTGTGGGGGGGGACAGACAACACTGCAGGAACAAATGTTGACGTGGTCTCTAATGTGGTGAAGGTGAAGTGCTTTGGCATCCGACGTTTTCGCTGGGGACTAAACACCTCTCTTCTCCCATATGGTCTTTGAACACGACCTGGCGCTGAGAAGTTAAAAGGGGTACCGCGGTTTTTCATCGTAATAACGAATCGCTTTCCTCCCTCCCACGCTCTGGTCCACTCGGTAAAAAAAATGTATGATAATAAAAACAATTCAGACCTCAGCCTCCTGAGACGAGAGCTGCATTCTCCTTTCCCAAGCGGCCTAAACTGATCCATGAGGGAATAATTACAAGCCTTATGTACAGTTTCTTTCCCTTTATACCCACTTGGATGCATTGCCCGCATGTTAAAAGGTTTTTCTACACGAGTAATGCTCCGCGGCATAATCTCAAATCTGCTGGCACAGCGAAGAAGAAGAAGAAAAATAGAGGTGATGTTGAATACTTTCGTGTGTATCCACTTGAACCATCAGCACTTTTTTACGTCCTCTGGAGGGTGCGAGTGGTTTGGGAAACAGAGGAGGAGATGACTGAGAAAGAGCGAGACGGACGGACAGACAGACAAACGGACAGACAGACAGTCAGACAAACAGACAGAGAGAGTGTGTGTTGTGTGTATGTGAGTGCGTGTGCGCGCGCGCCGGCGCTCGCGCGCGCGTGTGTGCTTGTGTGTGCGAGTGTGTGTGTGTGTGTGTGTGTGTTAGAGAAAGAGAGAGAGCGAGAGAGAGAAAGAGAGAGAGACAGAGAGAGAGAAAGAAAAAAGAAACAGAATACCAGAGAGAAAGTCAGAGATAGGGAAGGAGAAAATAGCAGAGAGATATAGATAGAGAGAGGGGGGGGGGTAAAACATGAGAGAATTCGACTTTAGACTAGACACATAAAAGTGCCTGAAGTTCGTATTTTGTATATTGTTTTCACAACCTTTTTTTTTGTAGCATAATCTTCAAGAGAATGGTGTTCAGGTTGGAGTAAAAGAGCACATAAATCTACGCTTTCTTCTAGCATCTAGCACCAATACCCTTTCCATATCTTAGCAGAACACTCAGTATGGGCTTATGACTTATCCGTATTTCAGGATCTCTATGCAATCCTCTGTTTGTGCTCTTGGAATAGCCTGCGCGCTGTCATAAAACTGTGCTCATACACTTAATGGCCCGTTACATAAAAAAGCGAATGTTTTAATGTGAGCGTAATAACCTAGCTCTCCGACCCGGGAGATAGCAATGCCCCACGGTTTCCTAGTTATAGCGGCGTCTTATTGGCAGAGAAAGGCTCTGATTGTCGGGGGACATTACCTCGTGTATGATGGTCTGTTCTTGTTGGCCTGCCGATAAAAGAAACAACAGAAATTGAGGGGAGGGGAAGAAATAAAGACAAGGACAGAAGAACAACTGAACACAGATTGACTAACAAAGACTTGGAAGTTTGATAGGGCGAAAGGTTTCAGGAACACTGAACAATTGGGGGGGGGTGTAAGTTTAGTGAATTGGTATTTTGTTTTTATGGAGAAACTGGCTACTGAAAAATGTATAATTAACGCTGTAGGACAAACTGATCTGTGTATGTGTGTGTGTGTGTGTGTG
>NW_004797448.1:809301-810368 GCF_000002075.1 Aplysia californica
GAGGAAATGCATGCTCTCATGCATGCGTGTCGCGGGTATTGATCATTATGGAAAGGATATCTTGCTGTCATCGCAATTGGCTCAATTCTTCAAATTCTGGCCGTGCATCCGGAATCCTCTCATTAATTTGCTCCTGTCATATCGAGGTCGGGAGAAACATTTTTAGTTTGATTGCCTTGGTGTGGAAATCTTCAAGTATCCACTTCTGAAACAGGGAATATGAATAATTTCTCAAGACAAGTAACTGCATAATTGTTGTGTTTTTTTTCAGATTGTTACGTCGTCTATCCACAACTCAAAGCTTAATGTGTAATTGTGAGAATAATCTTATGGGGGACCCATCAAATATTAATGCTCCATGCTTTATCTTTAAAATGTCCCGCTAGTTCTCTTCAAAATGCCTCCTTATACGCAGATATCTTCGACACAGAAGCCAGAAGCATCTCCAAGAGGTCAACGACCTTTGTTTGAAGATTTCCAAAGCTAACAGAAAAGTCGGTCTCACACGAGTTTGTTTTAGATGCGGTAGTTAAGGTATCAGTATTATTGTATTCGTGGAAAAGCTGGGAAATAGACTGAAATAACAGAAGTAGGGGAGAGAGTTAAACGTCTCAGCCTCGTCCACCAGACTCCCCAACCACATGCAAAAAGAAGAAGATCTTACAGAGTTTTAATTTGCTGTTACATGTATTTTTGTTGTTGTTGTTGTGGTGGTGGTGGTGGTGGTGGTGGTGGTTGTGCTGGACGTGGAGGAGGTTTTAGTAGTGTTGGTGATGGTGGTGGTGGTGAGGGTGGTAGTGATAGTGGCAGTGGTAGTGGTGGAGATGGAGGTGCAGATGGTGTTGGTAGAGGTAGTCGGAGAGGTAAATTAGTGATAAAGGTAGCGGAAATGATCGTTTTTGAGGGTTCGGGGAGGGGGGGTTGTTTTGGAATGATTTTTGGAAAGATGGTTTTCGCTATTTTGAATGGTATCAATAAAGCAGCTTGAATGATTGTTCCAGAAGGCTGACATCTTTTTTCAGCTGCACTCAATGGTGGTTGGGAGAGGGAGAAAGAGAGAGGAGAGA
>NW_004797448.1:812081-814018 GCF_000002075.1 Aplysia californica
GGGAGAAAACGAGAAATTCGACAGTCAGGCATCATTTACCTTGACAGTGGCTCTAAGCCAGACTGCAGACAAGAAACTTATGTAACAAACGAATGGCATGAGGTCCAGACATAACTCTTCCCCACTTCCCCCTCCTCGCATTCTCTCTCTCTCTCTCTCTCTCTCTCTCTCTCTCTCTCTCTCTCTCTCTTTCTTTCTCTCTCTCCCTCTCTTTTCATGCTCTCGTCGTTGACATAACGAATCGATAAGTTCAATTACACTGCAACATAATATATAGCCCCTCGCCCCACCCTTCCCCTTTATTTCTGTCTTCCAGATCGAGAAAACAACGAGGAAGAGGGAGAGAAAGAAAGAGAGAGGGGAGGGAGACAGATAAAGAGAGCGAGAGAGAGATAGAGAAAGACGACAGACAAATGGAACAGACATACAAACAGACCTGCAGACAGACAGATGGGTGATCAGGAAAGGAAAGAGGCGGGCTTTTGAGATTTAAAAAAGTGAGAGGGATCATTTAATTAACACTGAAAATTTAAATTCCTAGAAATGTCCCCATGTTTACAATAAAACTGACATTAACCTTATTAACACATAAACGACATTTGCAGCCGGACAAAAATGTGCGCATTAGAGTTCTCATAACTTTCTTCAGCGGCTTTTTGCATACTCTAGGAAAACACACAAACAAAAACACGTGCGCGGCAATATTAGTAAATGATGCAACACGTGCAAGCGCATCAAAGACAAAATAAAAACAGAAAGAGAAACCAAGAGCAGCAACAACAGTTACAAAAAATTACAATAATTGTTCATAAACATAAACATGCTGCCAGTAAAGATATTTTCATATTGAGCAGGTCATTTACAGAAGTTATGAGCACATCGCTTTGAAGACGAAATCTTGAATAACTTTCACTGGGTTTTCCTGCAGGGTCGCAAGTCACATAGATCTAATGACCACAAATTACAATTACAAATTTGAAAATTTTTCTCATTTACAGTGCTTGTTTCATACTTATTGTTATTAAAACTTTTCACTACCTCATTTTGATAGTTAATCCAAATTTTGTAAACAAACAAAAAAATAATTATAAGAATCTATCCATTCTATAATTCTCAGAAAATAGGCAAACCAGTGCCGTGATAAATTTCTGGTCAAAGGGGAATAACTGGAAAATAACTGTGCTCACCCAAGAGTTATCTCTGTATCATTTTGCCACAAACGAAAGGGTTTTCGACTTCGGTCTCCTTTAGTCGGGTTTGTTTTCGGAAATATATCGTTTTGTTTTTCAACGTATTCTGGTTTTATTTGGGTTTTGTTTAACTTCCTCAGTACAGTTGTGAAACTAAATTTTTGAGCGAAAATGCAAACGAAAGAAGAGCAAGATGCGTACAATAGGACAGCTGTTCCCAACTGATTGACAAGATAGTCCCCTTGTACTTCAGGTTAATAATAATATGATACAATTGGTGTATTTTAATTAATAGGTTTGAAAACATTGACATTAACAAAAACACAGGACTGAATTGATCGACCGTTTCATTGGACTCTTGTATTTTATCTATCCATTAAATTATTCATCCATTCATTCATTCATTCATCCATCCATTTATTCAAATGAGTGAACCGTTCTTTCATTCATTTAGTTGTTGAATCATTTATCCATTCCTCCATCTCTTAAATTTTTAATTGTTTGACTGATGCATTAATTCTGATAAGCTGATAGATATACTGGCTGATGGAATAATAATTATAAATAAAAGAAGGACTAACCTCATTCGGGTGAAATGGAAATTTGAGTTATAGTCCTATAGTTCTTCCTTTTCGATTAGAACTTCTGAATACGATATCATGAGGAGAAGTGACAAGATTAGATAATATGGCATATTACCATAACCTAAAGCGATGAGATTCTCTTTTATCTTTTAGGAGGGGGGGG
>NW_004797448.1:814118-821328 GCF_000002075.1 Aplysia californica
TAGGGTGGTGGTGGTTGGGGGGCGGGGGGATATAATGTCTTCTCCCGTGCTTCATCATGTCTCTTTTTTGGGAGGCTGCCCAGTTTGTCACAGGCCCAGTTTGTCACAATTTCATTTAAGTATTCGAGTATTGATGACAGTAATAATTACAGCACGTTAACACTGTAGTCGTAAATTAAGGGGTTTTTTATTCTCCACCTTGAAATTGGTGTTGTAAAGATAGTCCCTCTTAAATGTCAATTCAGCTTGGATTGTTCAATGTTTGTTCCTTTTTTGGAAGCAAATGAGAGCAAATTACTCTGTAAAATTTCAACAATTTAGGTTCTTTCGTTAAAAACAGTTGAAGTATAAAATTCAATTCATACTATCAATCAATCGTTCATTTACTCTTTTGGAGAGCGTCAGTGATAACCTTCCATCATGCAGGGCATAGTCGAGGCGGGGTCGTGGGCCTGTGACAAACTGGCATGCTTCCTTTTTTGTATCTGCTCAAGTTCTGCACTCTACTGGTCACAAAAGGATTGTTTAAATCGCAGGTGGAGGCGTAACTGATCAGAAATAGATTCACACACTTGTATACATTCAAGTCAGTAGTTTGTATTGGTAGTTAGTTGTCAAGCGCATAGAGCATGCTGTAGAGCGTGGATATAACGTGTTTTACATGCAATTATTATTATTATCATTATTATTATTATTATTATTATCATTCTTAACAAAATTCCATGACAGTTTGTGTATGCGCCTTGTGAAAAAAATGAGCATGGGTGTGGGCCGTGAAGGAGGGGGTAGCGGTTTGGCGAGGGAGGGGGGGTATGGTGGGAGCCTTCATGGACTTAATTATACTTGATAAGGAAACTAACCGCCCACGTGGGAACGTTCTTGTCATAATTGATTTGGATTTTCAAAGCTGCGCGAATTAAACATCTATTATCTCTCACTGTATAGGATTATCAGCTAGAGTGATCTCAGGCTTTTCTACGTGGAGGAGCATCAAAACTTGAACTTTCAATGTTCATTTGTGAGGCAGCGTCGTGGAATCTGGCTCTCGTCAATTTTTGGGCGTGTAGAGTTATTGGTATTATCTTAAAGCTTGTTCAATTGTCTTTTTTAAAGAAAAAAATATCCATTTATCTAGGATACAAGTCGAGATATTTGCGAATGAAGTGGTGCGGGTCACCTGTTTTCAGAGGTAAAATTATGTGAAAATTGCAGCCAAAGATTAGTTATTTCCTTAGCTTAAGAGTCCGGGGTAACTGAAAATTTATATTTTTTGTGCCTTTAATCAACGTTTTTCAGAAAAATCCACCCCGAAATGAGTTCTGTGATGGGCAAAAAAGGTGTTGAGCCATAAAACAAAAATTTGATAAAAATTTACAAACCTGTGGAAAAAGCAAGGTTCTTCACTTTGATTATTTTGACGAGAGCCTGATTTCACCACGCTGCCTCATATTTACATGTTTATTATTACTAAGGATCTCTGTGCATTGTTTCCATTCTCTGGGCTAGTTTTAAACAACAACAAAAATCCTCCCAAAACCAAACTTCTACAGAAAATGGAAGTTTCTTAGTATTAGATGTAGGAAAACAAAAGCAGCTTGGTGAACAAAAATGGGAGGGTTGGGGAAATGAATGGGAAAATTGTGTATGAGGGTGCGTGTATGTGCGCGTGAGTGTCTGTGTGTATGTGTGTGTGTGTGTGTGTGTGTGTGTGTGTGTGTGTGTGTGTGTGTGTGTGTGTGCATGTGTGTGTGGGGGCACGCGCGTGCGAGTGTGTGTGTGTGTGTGTGTGTGTGTGTGTGTGTGTTTGTGTGTGTGTGTGTGTGTGCGAGTGTGGGCGTGTGTGCACGCGTGTGAGTGTGAACGCACAAGGCATGAATGGAAAGATGGGAGGAAGGGGAATTGGGGATGGAGGAAAGAGGGGAAGGGACATGAATGGAAAAATTGGAGAGCCCCCTATATTGAGGACAAAATAGAGCAAAATTAATGGAGAAAATACACTAGTTAAATCATGTCAAAATGAGTAAGGAGTGGCTCACACAGAATGGGATAACCATTCAGAAATGAACGGGGACGGGTTAAAGGTGTAGAACTGTTACGGGGTGGGGGCTGAGGAGAAAGAGATTATTTTTTTCTCCGCGCTCTTCATTCCTGCTTTCCTCCCACACGAAGTGGGTTTCCCACAAGATAATATGACAAAGAATGCCACAATATGCCAGTGATAAATGAGAGAACGGAAGTAGACAAGGGCAGAGGAAATTAGGCTGGACGTACGAAACAACACAAGTGCCGCAGTCTGTCAGTGGGGGCAATTTGATTATTTATGTAACACATTGTTCTGTGACTCGATCGTGGAGGGTAACAATTAGAAAAGCATCGTTGGCTCCTCGTGTTTTCTTTGCTCTTCTTACGAAAAGCGTAGAAACAACAATATTATAGAGTTATGTGTGGCGTCATCCATGCGGTCGGTCTCACTTTGGGGGTAAAGTAAAATTCAAAAGTACGTCCGGTGGTGGGTGCTTTTTTGTTTGGGGGGAGGGGGGTTGCTGTTTTGGTTTGTTTGTTTGGTTTGTTTGTTTGGTTTTGTTTGTTTTTTCTGTTTCTTTTGGGGGTTTTTTGGTTGGTTTTGTTTGGTTTTGTTTTGTTTTGTTATATTTTATTTTAGTAACAGTTGTACGGCACTTGCAACACACAATTAAATCCATTAAGTGCCACAGCTGGATGTGCTACAAGAGGGTAAGAAACACAAAACGAATGAGAGATGAGGACGATATAATATTATGTTTGTTGGGAAAGAAGGAGCAAACCACCCCAGAGCACCTGCCAACCACCCACGACGAATTTTTCGTTATTTTTTTTCATGTTTTCTATTCTTGTCAGTGTCCTGGACTGTATTTCTTCTAAACTTCGTTTGGTCTCTTTAATTCTCCTTTCCAAATCACCTCTTATTTTTTACAATGACGACACTGTTGTCACTTGATTAGCTAAAAATCGTTACTGCCTTTCTTGGGTGCAGTCGATATAAAGACGTGTTTCGGTAAAGTACCGTACTATTTTATACTCGATATGGGGGAGGGAGGGGGGGGGCTTTCCAGATATTACTGCCCGTATTTAGATGAAATGCTTTTAAATAAATTGTGAGTCCAAAGTTTTTCTGACCTTACCAGATATCTGCATACACTTCTACCTACCTAACACCTCACTTCTGTGTGTGTGTATGTGTGTATCGGTTTGTTCGGTTTTTTGTGCGTGTTGGGGGGGGGGGGATAAGGATGAAGAGATTGAGGCAAAAGTGCTCAGAGATCGACAGCAGATAAAAGGCGTGACATGGGACGTGCTAAGATAGAATGATACTTGGGGCAGGAGGCAGGATAAGGAAGGCAGGGAGACAGACCTACAAAAGAAAGCAAATAAAGAGTTATCAACAAAGGACGTGTTGAGGAAGGATGGAAGATAGAACGAAACATACGACGAAGAGAAGAAAGAACTAAATAGAGAAAGGAAGAAAGAAAATAAGACGGACATCAAAGAAACGAGGAACTAAGCAAGATAAGGGACACGCGTAGGCATCGAGAAACCGGAACTACAGACGTCGCTATTCTTAGTTGTTTACAGCAGAAACAGGCTAATTTCGTACACGGAAGTACTGATAACGGACGGAAAACTGTGATTTTATACTGCCAAAGAAAAAAGACCAGGTTCGTCCTGCTGGCAACCTAGTTCCAGCCTTTCGCAGCAGGAGGTGACCGCTTTACCCTACTCAACCAGCACGGCCGATAGGAACTGCGTATCACGACCCCTCGGCGTCAATGAATGGATGATCCCCCTTGACAATTAAAGCAGACGTTAAATCAGATACGAAAATCATGGCCGATCACCCTGCCGGAAGTCAATGAGAAATGGTCTCCCTTTTTACGCGTTTTTTCCCAGCTTTGCGCTCCCTGTCGAGTTTCTTTTGGGACTTTTTCAAAAACCATGGGAGGAAATATGGAATAATTATCAAAGGCAGGCCTATTCGATTACGTTGACGATCTTCGTCGTCTAAAAGAATTCCTACTCCGCTAAAGAAAACATACCTCTTGGAGTGTAACGTCATTAAGGCTTACAATTAAAATTCTGTGTTTTCTCAATCAGAAGAATAACGCCCCTCTAACGCTTCATACGATGAATATTAGAGAAACGTAAAACTAAAACAAAACAGTCGAACCGTTCTCACCGCTCTCATTGCACTGGAGGTAAAGTTAAAGAGTGGTGTATAAGAAAAAGGCACAAGTACATTTCTTTCTGTGAGTTTCGTTTCCACTGTGGGGCCGGTTTGTGTGGTGCTGGTAAACTTACGGCATCATGAATATGCCACTGCTGCTTCGTTATTTTTTACAGTTTGCCTCTTGGCCGGCTGAGATCCAATTACTCTGGGGTTAACTGTGGGGGGCATCACGTCCGTGGTTTTCAAAAATTATGTTTGTACGATAAACAGTGTGGCTTTCATCACTATCGCAGTACCTCGATACCTTCGGGGGATTTAAAAGTAGTTTCTAATTGAGAGAGTTATGGAAAAGGACGAGAAGAGATAGATGGAGAGGGGAAAGAAATGAGATGAAGGAGAGACTAAAAAATAAGGGACGAAAGATTATCTGAGTTTATTTCTTCTTATTCCTCTTACAGGAATGATGGAAAGAGACTATAAGAAGCAGAGACTGTCTGAAAGAGGTAGAAAATCATAATTATCATCACTTGAAAGTGATCAGATTAGGGTTATACTAGGACAAAAAGATATATGAAGAGAGACGCTTTGAGGTTCAGAGAACAGATAGAAATGAGAGAGAGAAAAGACGTGAAGGGGGGTGGAGAAGAACATAAAAAGACGAAAGGGAGAGAGAGAAGAGAGCGAGAGAGAGACAGAAAGAGAAGAGGAGAAATAAAGAGAGAGAACAGGACAAGAAGAGGGGTGTATTTTTTAGCCGTATGAATCCAAGGAACATGAGAATAACTTAAGAGAATTGAAGGTTTCGAACAAAATTAAATGTGAATACCCAATCACACACACACACACACACACACACACACACACACACACACACACACACATAAGTTCACATACCCATACACACCCCAAAGTATCATTCACTAGTATATCCCACTAAAATTATTCAGATCATTTCGTTTGGCGGATGCCGAACTGTGGGAAGTCCGAGAATTAAATGCTACATGAGATCGGTATCGATCAATGGATGGACATTAAAGAGAGCTGGACAGGCTACTAGTAGGTTCAAACAAAGGATACCACCTAGACATATATGCACTGAACCTCATCATTAAAAAAAATTTGTTTTGCTTTTTTCGGGGATGGGGGTGAGGGGATGGGCCTGAAAAAATACTATAGTTAATAGCCAATACTATGTCTTCATCGAGGTTAGGAATGCATACTTCGAAAAAGAAATGAAATCTTTCTCTATTTCCCATCTGAAGATCAGGGATAACACAATGTGCGTGTGGGAACAATGAAACCATAGACAGATAACAATAACTTAACTTGTCTCTCTCCACAGTGACGTACAGATCTCTGTGAATAATAAGCACTATCTTTAGAAATGTTAACTGCCTCAATTTCATTCGAAAGTACATGTACTTGATTGTACTTAACTTCGATTTTGTAGATGACTGAACTTGCGTTTTTAACAGCTCGTTTATGTTTTGAGGGTCTCTGTTAGAAAATGTTAGATTCAACCATATTAGAAAGCCATTTTAGGAGTGTTGGAACAAAAATTGGGAAATGATTTCCCAGTGAACATTCTTGTCCATACTCAAAGACTGTATAGAACAATCTTTGACTCACGTCGAAAAATAGAATTATTTTTTGCCGAATGCTTTCGTCGTCGGTAGTTCGCGATGCAAAATCAGCTTCCAAGAAGAGATACCTGTGTTTTTTCTGCTAATTTGCATCACGAGATGGAATTTACTTGCTTTATTCTGTCTTTGTTGTGGCGGAGGCTTTTTTGTGTTTGATTCTAATCAGGTACACATTCAGACCAATAAGCTAGAATACCTTGAATATAGTTCGGAACGTTGCCGAGAGAAATACATCGGAGGTAGGCCACATCTTGGCGGGTCTCTAGGAAATCCGCATGCAGTTATACTACATAGATATTGCGATCGGTGCTGACTAAAACAAAATGTTTTGGTTTGTTTCTCTAAAGTAGGTGCTATGAGAACTATATCTGCCTTTACTATAATTTATATGTACACATTAAATTTATGTCTCTCCCTATTGAAAGTATCAAAAGTGCGAAAGTCTTGATGACGACATCATTTTACGGACTTTTTCAGCACTTCCAAAAAAGGTGTCAACCATCGCGGAAGATACTGTTCGTTTATGTCTGCGGCAAAGGAAAGATGACGCCTATATAATGGAGATTATGTTAAGAGAAACAGCTTTTAAAAACAAAAAAAAAGAGTTGTTTTGAAATGTGACGGATCTTGACCCTAGGAATATAACATAGTTACAATCCGGCTTGTTTGTGAGGCAGCGTGGTGGAATCAGGCTCTCGTCAAAATAATCAAAGTGAAAAAACTTGCGTTTTTCCGCCGGTTGGTAAATTTTTTTCAAACTTTTGTTTTTTGGCTCAACACCTTTCATGCCCATTAAAGAACTCATTTTTGTACGGATGTTTCTTAAAGACGTTGATTAAACTCACAAAAAATGTAAATTTTCAGTTACTACGGACTCTTAAGCTAAGGAAATAACCCATCTTTGGCAGCCATTTCCTCACTAATTTTACCTCTGAAAACAGGTGACCCCCACCTCCTTCATTAGCAAATATCTCGACTTGTACTCAAGATAAATGGATATTTTTTTCATCCAAATAAAGACAAGTGAACAAGCTTTACGATGATACCGATAACTCTATATGCCCAAAAATTGACGAGAGCCTGATTCCACCACGACGCCTCACATTTAGTTTCTTTTCCTAACGAAAGTCTTTCATCCTTCTCTTCCCTCTCTTTGCAATTTCAATAAAAACTCAAATTGAAGTAGCAGTATTTTTTATGTCAACGTTCCCTTTGGGAAGACGTGAAGTACACAGACGCCAGCACTTTCACATTTCAGGAGAGAAATCGGAACATTTCACGGAGAAAGTGCTGACCGAGATTGACTCGACCACTAAAGTGGGGAGGATTCGTGGTTGTTGGTTTATTTTTTGTTTTTTTTTGG
>NW_004797448.1:822972-824756 GCF_000002075.1 Aplysia californica
TTGTGTGTGTGTGTGTGTGTGTGTGTGTGTGTGTGTGTATGTGTGTGTGTGTGTGTGTGTGTGTGTGTGTGTGTGTTTTGTTGTACATGTAATTGCCATTGAACACACTAAATTTATCTCTATGGAAATTAATAAATCCTTATCTTATTCTATCTTATCTTATCTTATCATACCATCTCTTACCTCATCGTATCGTGTCGAATCTTATCTTATCTTATCTTATCTTATCTTAAAGAGTAGTAGGCCTGTTAAGCTTTATTATCTCGAGCCTCTTCTCTCAAATCAATCTTGATCGTATCGTAACTACATCAGTTGGATTGCACTCGGTTGACCCATTGATTTACGCAGCAATAACCGCAGGGGTTGCCTTCTGACAAACTGTCAGGATTATGGACCAGCCCAAACCTGGACTGGATTAGGTCCCAGAATTCGCCCATACCAGAACATCGAGTGCTTGGCGTGCACCACAGACTAATTGTCCCTGAACTCTTTTCATTTCCCCGCAACTGCAATTATGTGAGTTCAGACTCCAGGAAAGCCTGCGCACGACCCCAGCACAAGTGATCGCTAAGAGCGATCCTGGTTTATTTCTCGGAAGAGGCGGAAACTGGTGATGGGCGGATTCCCCCCCCCCCCTTTTTCGATGGATGGAGGGTTTAAACGTCAACATTCAGAGTTACTGGTGGATGAAAGTGCTTGTCCTCGTTATCGAAGAGAAGATGTGAGGTTCTGGAGAAGGGACCGGGGGGAGGGGGGGGTGGAGAGCTTGAGAGAGGTTGACGTGAAGGAAGCGGTGGGGGAAGGGTGGATAGGTCAAGCTGAATATCGTTGAGATCAGCATTTGTCATTATTCCTTAATGTCTTTTTAGTCTTCCATTTTGTTGTTGTTGTTGTTGTTGTTGTTGTTGTTGTTGTTGTTGTTGTTGTTGTTGTTGTTGTTGTTGTTGTTGTTGTTGTTGACGATGTTGTTGTTTTTATTGTCAGTGTTCTTGTTCTTGTCGTTAGTATTTTCATCATCGTCTTTGTTGTTGTCTTATTTTCAATTGTCCGTGTTGTTGCATTGCCTGTAGCCAAAGTTCTTTGGAGAAGAGGCTGGTTGAGGGGGGGGGGGCGTGCTGCTGTCGTTGATGTTCTTAACCTGGGTGTGAAGTTGTCTCCCGATCGCATATAAGAGTCAGGAACGCATGTTTTCGGCTAAACAGTTTCGCAAGACAAGGTCATCTATTAAGTTGTTCCTTAAATTTTCAACAAACGTCTGCCATATTCAGTTTTTGCTCTTTCTGGCGATTACTTTATTTCTTTGTTGTTTTTGTTTTCATCGTATTTTCTTCTTTTTTGCTCTTGTATCTCTATTTTCCTTTATACCAGTTGTTTTGTTTTGTTTTGTTGTTGTTTTGTTTGGTGTGTTTTTTGGTTCTGTTTTGTAAAATAAGTGACAATCAAAAGGTTTGCACAAACTCCGTGACTATACAACCAGTCGTTATCTCTGTTGTATCACTACGGTTATTGCAATTACAATCTAGCCAAGATGCTAACAGCAAAAGACAAACCGTTCAAAAAATCATTCAGAAGAAAAGAGAAAAACATTACACATATAGAAATTAATTGTTAACAATGGAAGAAAATGATGGGTTGTAGATATTCTAGCGAGTTCGCTGAACCCAAGAAACAAGGCTTTGTTTCGAAAGCCCTTCGTCAGGATAAGAGACTGGGCTCTCTTGACCTCCCGTCAGTGATTTACTCTGGAAAAAAGGGAAGGGTGAAAGAGGGCGAGGTTGTGGGGG
>NW_004797448.1:825857-828357 GCF_000002075.1 Aplysia californica
TCTTCTTCTTCTTCTTCTTCTTCTTCTTCTTCTTCTTCTTCTTCTTCTTCTTCGTCGTCGTCGTCGTCGTCGTCGTCGTCACAATATCACTACAATCCTGCTGCTTGAAGTTCTCATGTCGACCATCTTGCAGGCTTATGTACAACAATTAGGCTATTGTGTAGCACGTATTCTATTCTTGAAGAGGATACAGAAACAGAAACTCTCTCACTTACCATTTTTGCGCTACAATCATTATATTGTTAGCAAACCCTCAAGAGTTCTCCAGGTTATCTCCGTTGAGCGTCCTCTTACAAGTGACTGATCTCGGGAATACCGAATGTTGACAGGCTGGTATTGCTTGTCGGCAGAACTGTGTTTGCTGCGGAAAAGCTAGGCATTAGAATGAGGTGTTCTGTTTCTCGTAGACAGGTAAACTCAAATTTTAAAATCATAAGCAATCGTACTTCCGTTCATATATCCCCACAGCTCCACATAACTACAACTATCCGTTGAAGCTCAGTTGGTTACTGGCTTGATCTGCATCTCGAAAGCTCCAGCTTAGAGAGAATACGACTAATACGAGTGGTTTTAACTCACGGAGAACGCAATTTCTAGTCCTTTGACAACGTTTGAAGAAAACGAGCGTAAACGTCATTGTTTGTGCAGATTGTTTACTTCTGTTAACTTTACATTAAACTTAAGAAGATAAGGATATTATGAAATATGCGAATTCGGGTTTCTGATTTATGTGCCATGGTTCGAAATGTGCTGCAACGTTACCTTTGTTTTGCTGATGACGGGGCACATTGTGTCCGCTACTTTCTCAAAAAAACAATATTATTTATATGTTCTTGTCCGTCCTAAAGAATGTTTCTTTGTGAGCTCAATCCCCTAGCAAGGGGTCGTTTGGAACAAGTGGACTGTCGCTGTGCCAATTCTAATAGAGTGTTAAAACTTCTGCAACATGCGAACAAAAGACTGTATTCAGCCGTTGTTAATTATTAGGATTATAGTATCATAAAATACACATAGGATTTGGACAGAAGGGGATGAAAGAGAGAGAGAGAGAGAGAGAGAGAGAGAGAGAGAGAGAGAGAGAGAGAGAGAGGGGGGGGGGAGTGAAAGAAAGAAAGAAACAAACAAACAAACAAAGAAACAAAGAAACAAAGAAAGAAAAAACACAATGGCCTGGCCCAGGTGGGTTTGGGGCATATAGGAATATGATTTGGAGAGGAAGGCAGGACGTGGTTCAAACCCACAATCTTACAGTTGCAAGACCAACGGCCTAACCACTAGACCACCGACGCCACCGACGGAAGTATGACCCTCCAATTGTGTAATGTCACATATGAACATCTACAAGCGCACGCACATGTTTGACATTTATCACTGTGTATTGTCTCTCTTCTTTCTTCGTTTTTCCTTCTTTATTCTTACGTCTGGTCCAAACGATTCCTCCTTAGACATGGCATTTTGGCGTCTAGTAGAGTGTTGTAAACACCTACAAAAACTAAGCTTATCTTTTTTTTTAATCGACGAGGTCCAAAACTGTCGCCTCTTTTCTACAAAGACGCCTCGAAAGTGCTGACACATAACTTGATTTTTAAGAATCTGTGTGTATAAAACACATAAAACAAAGCCATCAATAAACTTTAGTGAGCGGGAGGAGAAGCAGATCGGGCGGGAAGCTCACAGGCCAGAGTCTGACCTCTTTATGAGAAATGGCCCCGCCTAATGCACGTAGGCACTTCCCATTTCAAATATCTCTTTCTGCCAGGGCTCTCCACGCATGCCCACAATGCCGTAGGCCTCTTAGCGCATGCGCATGGCTGGCTTATGTTTTCTTCTGGCCATTTCAGTACTTTTGACTTATGGCCTAGCGAATAGTTCTACGCCAGTTCTAATTATCCCTCGCATAGTTAGTGGGACTCCTGCCTTCCGTTATTGCCGATAAATAAGTGCTTGAGAGAGCTAAGAGAATGCGGCCTTACAGCTTTGTTCGTCCCATTGGCTGCAATTGGAAAAACGAAGCGAATAACTTAAGGATTTCCGACCTACTCATCTAAAAGGTTTGACTGATGGTTTCAGTTTACTTCTTTTCAGTACAGTATTGTAAGTTATTAAAGATGACGACCTCTGAAAACCCGCTTGTCTCAGGTAATAATATTCAACCGCGAAGCTCACAACTTCTGAAAAATAACTAGATCTAAACTGAGTACTTTTGACTCAGTACAAGACTTAGTACGATACGGAATTCAGTCCTCTTTTGACCTCAAAACGTTGAAATATATTTTTAAAAGATAAAAAAAACTCGAGCAAATAGTTCGTCAAAAAATGCTAGCATTAGTTTACTGAAAATTACATTGTCTCTTCTTGTTAAGTAGCAGGACAGATTGAAAGAGGGTGCTATGTTCTTAATGTGTAGTGATCTCTGTACTTCCGTGACCCCAGGGGACCATACAAGCACGTCTGATGGGTTTAAAAGAGTCTGAAAGGTATTTCGTTTCTACTGACCTGC
>NW_004797448.1:829932-831789 GCF_000002075.1 Aplysia californica
TACATACATACATACATACATACATACATACATACATACATACATACATACATACATACATACATACATACATACATACATACATACATACATACTTACATACACAATGTGTTTCTCTTAAGAATTTCTCACCTCCAACGAAAAGCTCTTATACCTATCAGAAATAGACGGCCAAACCCTTATACATATGAGTACAAAAGTATCTATTGATGCCCTCAGAGATGTGTCAAAGAAGGAAAGGGTAACTGCCTTCTTTTAGACCATCTTCACTGGATGGTGGGTCGCGGTCGAGACATCTTTCAAACGATTTTGACGTAAATGTCTTGCCATTTGCTCTACTAAGAGCTATTACAATTCCTGTATATTCCATTCCAGTGATCTTATCGTGCCTTGAGAAATAGGCCGTTGGATATTAGTGAAATACAGTACGTGATTACTCTGTCCTAAATACTGTTCAGGTACACTGTTCCTTAATTTACCTGTTTGTCACAAGCTGACGTCAAGGAATGCGACAAGAGCCATGATGTTCCAAGCCAAGGAAAATATTCACTTATTTTCTTGAAGGCTATACATACAATACAGGACAGTAGTATGGGAACACATAAATAAGCTCGACTATTTCGTTGTTGTATGATTTGAGCTCCTGTCCACAAACCCAAAAAGAACAAACAAAGGAGGTTGTGAGAAAAAGAAATGGGACAGTGGAAATGATATAACAATTGTCTAATCTGGCTTGTGTCACAGTTGCCATCTTACACACTGAAATGCATTGTTTCATTTAAAGACATGCGAATGCTCCGCAAAGATATCGCTGGACTAGAAATGCCTCCTTGGCATGCATTATGCATGTTAAACTTATTATTACAGTTTGGTGCTTGTTCAAAGGCCGTTTTGACATTGTTCTGGATATTGAAAAGACAACCCCCCCCCCCCCATTTGGTGTTCAGCTCTGTTTCTGACCTAATTTAGTCTTTAATAACTCAAGTTCAAGACCTCTAAGTCTGTTGTTGTTTGAACCCTAATCACCCACGTCTCATCCCAGAATGCTTGCCATTAATGTGAAGGTGACCCCCGGAACTAGAGCAAATAGTTCGGCTTGGTCAAGTTCTTTTTGTTTTCTTTTCTTTTTATTTTTTAGATTGGAGGCAGATGTGAAGCCTGTGCCCTACGCCTATTTGTTCTTAAAAGAACACCTGGTTAGTAGGAATTGATCCGAAAAGAAACAAGAAAACAAAATAGGTCTCATTAGACCTCGATACTGGACATTCTGCTAGATATTAGAGATCACTATCCGTACTAATGAAACCAAATCACTGTTAGATCTGAACGTGAAAGCTTTAGTTATCTTATACATCAAACGAACACACGTTATTCGCTTAACTTGCATAACCTCAACTGACCTTTGAAATATAGCTGCCCACAAGAACTAATGAGAGTTTACGAGCCTTTAACGGCGTACATATCTTGGCAAGGTTGGGGGGGGGGTGCAATTTAAGAAATAATAAAAATCTTGTGCTTTTATAACAACAATGTTTTAACGTTGTCATGGTTTCAGCAAAGCGCGTATTTATTCTAATGTACTTCAGTAAGAGGAGGGAAGGGGGTGTCAGGATGGGAACAGAGGGGTCAGTCTGAACTGGCAGAGTCTCAGGTCGTTGAACTCTGAGAAATTGGGGGCAACGGAGAGGTACAAACAGTGATGTTATTACTGGCTCTCTGGTATGGTTTTTCTTTTCTTTTCTGTTTTTTCTGTCTCTGTCTCTCTCTGTCTCTGTCTGTCTGTCTGTCTGTCTGTCTGTCTGTCTGTCTGTCTGTCTGTCTCTCTCTCTCTCTCTCTCTCTCTCTCTTTCTCTCTCA
>NW_004797448.1:833162-834300 GCF_000002075.1 Aplysia californica
CTCTCTCTCTCTCTCTCTCTCCCCTTTCTTTTTCAAGGTCACTGACGTTCCCACAACAACCTACGCCCTAGCCTCCTGTCTCACCCATGGGACCTGTGCGTTGTTGCTTGCCCGGAGAAATAAGCAACATAGGGCGGGGTGGAGTTTTTGTTACCGTAAAGAAGATTACAGGGCGGTGCCAAACATTACCAAATACAACTTTCTTCGTTAAGATTTGCTCCATCGTCCGGTGACATCTTTGTTCCAGAGGCCAAGGTGACCTTACTAGCTTTGATAAAACGCGAACATAAAAAAGAAACCTTTCCGAACATCTTTAATGATGTTTTCAGAGACATTTTGCCCTATAAAACGTGGGTACGGACGCATATCGTTTATTATTTTAGTGCAGCTTCGCTGAGGTCAGTCAGCATCGCAGAGATACAAGAGGCGATAGAAGAGAAGTTTGTTAGTACATATTTTATGTGTATGGGCCTTAAAAGCTCACGGACATAAAAGACAGCCATCTGGGGTGCAAAATTTAGGCTCTTACTCTTAGCTGTAGCGCGCTAAAGATCCTGTTCTCGTGTGCTGAAGTCTGTTTAATCGAGAACAATAAATGTTTCTCGTTCTTCTGGCAGGGATATTGTATCCTTGTCGGTTTTGCTTGGCCCAAACAGGAAGGGTTTAAGAGTCCTCCAATCAATTCTAAGTAAAGTTGGTTGGGGCTTAATAAATCATTGACAACGAGTCAAAACTCCGTCCAGTCAATGTCATGTTGTTGTTTGTGGGAAGGGGGAGCTTTACATTCTATCCCTCGTTCTCTTGGAAGGTCTTCTGCTCTATTCAGGATTTTCGCTCTCCCACTCCTTCCGCTCAAGTATTTTCTAGGTCCAAGTCAAAGTTGATCTTCCTCAGACTTTAAATAATCTTCTTATAGATCTCAGGGGATCAGAAAATGATGTTGTAATAAGATATCGGTTTGATACACTTCGAGTTTTTCTCACTTCTTGTTTCGTCTTCATGGACATGCAAACCCCTTTTCAATTCTCAACCTCGTGTGCAATGCAAACTCTGTGTCCACCTCAAAACGTATGCGAAGTATGAAAACAATAAACATCCCTAAATAAATTATTTCGACTTTGTTCTTCCTACTGATTGA
>NW_004797448.1:834400-837649 GCF_000002075.1 Aplysia californica
GGATCTGCCACTGACGTTTTAATGTCATCTAGCGAAAAGATTTACAAGGCTTTTCACGCTCTCATTTCCTTCTTCCACAAATTCCCTCTTTTGGTCATCTCCCGCATGCTTGCCATTTGGAGTCAATATTATGAGAATGCTCTATGTGAAGGTTGTGAGGGACAAGCCGTAGAGCATAAACTAAGTCCACTCAAAGTTTTGTCTTCTTACTTTTTGGTTTTCTTCCAATGTAGTTCAGTGGATGACGCTGGCGGTTGGGGGGGGGTCTGTACTGGTAGGTCCTACTTCTTTACTTTCACTCTGTTGTTTCTGTCTGTCTGTCTGTCTGTCTGTCTGTCTGTCTGTCTGTCTGTCCAAGCACTACACGACCATTAAATTCAAAGTGTTTCGTTCCTCTGAGATGTTTCTGATAATGCTTGTTGGTTATCTTAAATAGCCTAGTATCGTAAATATTATGTCTTCCTCGAGGCCTTTTCTAGATGCTGCAAGTGAAAGGTGCGTTAAGTTCACAGAACAAGTAGTATAAAGAGGGACCATGGGAAGGGAGAAACGCCCCAACTTAACGTTGGTCACCAGCCTAAGGTGAAATGTTACGTTCTACTAGGTGCGATTCGCAGGACAGATCGCACCACCCCCCCCTTTTGAACATTGCGTGGAGAGAAAATAGCTCAGGGCAGATTGGAGCTCTGGATCAGACTAGAAGGATTGGAACCCTGAGCCTTCGCTGGTTAGCCGAGATCGTCAATTTACGGTACCAATGCGGCTGACAAACTCTGTGGCGTGCAAGGTAAAAAGAAACATAAAAAAACACGTGCAGACAGCAAAGGTACAAAACGGAATAAAAGCGACTATCAGATTAGTCTGAGAACTTCCGAAAAAAACGGCAACGTAAGATAAAGATGATAGAGGTAATAACTGTCCTGAAAAAAATGGGTAAAGGTGTAGAGAGAAGATCAATGAAAAAGGTGAAAGTAACAAGAAAGGGTCTTACGCACATCACAATAATAGACTCTTTGTTGATTTAGTTGGGTTTTTTCTGAAAAGAATTCTGAAAAGCCTTTGAGGGTTGTTAACAAAGGAGCAATCGCTTGATCATCAGAAGCAGCAACAGGATGAGAGATACCAAAGACAACGAAATGTTTTGCCAGCAGAACCACCCGTGGTTGCCAACTAAAAGAGGAAACAATCAAAACCATGATCAGGGCAGACGAAAAATGGGGCAGAATAGAAAAGTGTAACTGAGAAACTGACGCGATGAAACAAACAAAAAAAAGTTTGTTTACTTCATTGCGTAAGATCTCCTGAGTTCTGGATAATGAAAGAAACACAGAGAGAGAGAGAGAGAGAGAGAGAGAGAGAGAGAGAGAGAGAGAGAGAGAGAGGGGGGGGGGGAAGAGAGGGGGGGTGAGATTGAGAGAGAGAGGGGGGGGAGGGGGTGACTCGAAGGTTACCCAGCTTCAGGTCGAAAACAAGGGAGTGACGAATCGAGTGAGTGGAGTGCAGCTCGCACGTGCACGAACGGACATCGAAGAAACCAAGCAATAATCATAATCTTCAATTCTGAGCGTAATCAGGCGTGTGTGAGAGTATGGGGCCTGAGTAATGGAACTGTGTGGATGGGCCGAACGCAGTAGTTGGGGGTCTTCTCACGATAGAGTTTTTATTACTTTTTCGTGTGTTCTCTGGTATGGTTCGTTTTTATTTTGTTTATGTCGGGGTATTCGTTTAAAAGAAAAGCCAGTTCCCAAAGATAGAGCTGGCAGCGGGGAGGAGGAGGGGGAGCTTGGGAAATGTTTTTCTTTCAAAGACTGACGTTCAAAGCATTCTACCATTTATCTTGATATCTTTAAACAAGATAAGGAAGGGAATTTAACACGAAAAAGGAATGGAAGATGAATCGGAAAGGTTGAGGGAGGAAGGGAGGGTCCGCACAGAGAAAGTGATAAAATAAGAGAAGAAAGGAAGACAGACAGGGTGGTAAACAGATACGAGGACAAAATATAAGGACAGAGAGATGATGGGTGGAAGGGGGGGGGGGGATTCATAACTGTGCTTCTCTAATATTTCTCTTTCACCCTCTCTTTTCTCTATTACACAAGATCTATCTATCTATCTATCTATCTATCTATCTATCTATCAATCTATCTATCTATCTATCTATCTATCTATCTATCTATCTATCTATCTATCTATCTATCTATCTATCTATCTATCTATCTATTTATCTATCTATCTATGTATCTATATATCTATCTATATACCTATTGTCTGTCTGTTTTACAATGTCCTATCCCTTTTCAACATCCCCAGCAGGCAAAACAGTCGAACTTAGTAGTCCACAAACTATCAAAACAAAGCCTAAAGTTTCCTATCACATCCAATGCAACAAAACAAATGGACACTACGCTCGGCAACCAAAAACATGAGAGTGAGGAGACAACTTTTAGACCAGTCTGTCTTTCTAAGGTGAACAAAAGAAACCCTACATATGACAAAGAAAAGCTCAAAAGATAGCTATACATTACAGCTTTAAAAAAAAAAAAGAAATGTGTACCCCTGAACTACCAGCTGAATGAAGAGTTCATAGAAACTGAAAATATATTATTTTACTGCTGTTAGATTGACCTTGTTTGTAATTATATGATTCATTCTTTCAGTCCTCCAACCTGAAGGTTCTATGGCAACAACGTATCCCTCACACGACTGATTCTAGAAACACGTGTTTGTTTATTTTTCAAAATTTTCCTAAATCCTCAGTCTAGAGAATTCTAAAGCAAGGATTTTAATTTTGTTTTATATTTTGTAAATTTCTCATTTTTCTAAGTGAGTGCAATTATTACACTTCGCCGATGACCTACACACAATTTCGTCCTAGCCACCTTCAGAAAGAGATCTTTTTGTCTCCAAAAAATAAATGAATGTTTTTCTTTGTGCGAGAAACCGGGATCATAGAACAGAAAATAGAAAATACCACCCTCATCCAACAACAAAGACACTTCTCGCTCAGAGCTCTGTATCCAAGAATCCTCATCTTTGTATGTGTTTTGTGGGTGTGAAGTCTGGAGTATAGTCAACAACTCCGCACCTGCGACAGAGACTTGAGAGTTAATTGGTGTTCGATGACGTTTGCGCACGTGCACACTTGACGTCATAGAGGACTTGCCGGGAGGTCGCTCGGGTCAGTGGAACTGCTGGGAATCTTGAAATGGGACGGTCTTGAAATGAGAGTTTGAGTGGCAGGGGTGGGGG
>NW_004797448.1:839890-844266 GCF_000002075.1 Aplysia californica
ACACACACACACACACACACACACACACACCCCTACATATATACATACATACATACACACACACACACACACACACACACACACACACACGCGCGCGCGCGCGCGCGCGGCGCGCGCGTACACACACAAACACACACTTAACTGTTTTCGAGTATCTCGGTTTTCTGCTGGGATTGTGTATCTCTGAACTATCCCTCTTACCCCGAGTTGTTCTTGGCAAGGGGGTTGAATCCCTCTTCCTGAAAGACCTAAATTGTGTTGAGGGGGGGGGGGAGCGCAAAAACGCATACAGTTAAAAAGAATACATTTGAGATGGACAGGGGGGTTGCTCTTCCAAAAATGTTTTAAGACAGGAACCTAATATGATAACGATAAGCGAATCTTCCCGGCCCCACTCTCTGGTAAAGCGCAGGAATCATTTCAAGTCTTGTAAAGTGCACTTGTCTCAGAGTATATCGAACGACCTAGCAAAAATATAAGAGAAACCGCAGTCTTGATGGCAACAGCCCCTCCAGCCCCCCCCCCCTTTCCCCTCCCTTTTTTCCTCTTTTTCTCTTTTCAGAAAGAGCTGTTCTATTCGATCCACTTAACTAATCCGTTTCCGTACCAATCCCCCTGGAAAGGGAGAGGAATGTCATCTTTGCTGTTCTCCGTTATTATCCCGCTAAAAGTGTTCCGAGGGTGCTAAGGAAAATACAAGTTGTGGATGGATGAATCGAGTTGCTCCACCATTGGAACATGTCCCAGAACATAACCGCAAAACCTCACACTAGTTACGGATCACCAGATTCCAATCTACCGACACCTTTCATCTATTTCTAATGTAGTGTGGCTCTTACAATGTTTTGCCGTAGAATTCGGCAAATTAGCTCTGGCCTCGTTTTGGACTGAACAGAAGGGAGTGCACTGCGTGAAAGAACAAAAGGCCACGTTGACATGATCCGAGAATGAATGGCATGTCAAATAGCGGAACGAGAGAGGGTAGATGAAAGAAGAAAGTTGAGAGCAGAAGGGTGAGTAAGCGGGTTGAACACGGGTGATGGGGGGAGGCAAGGTTGTGCAATACGGTGCCGACACGCTACGAGATGGAAGCAATAGGTTATTTCAACCCAGAATGTGTACAAACTCTCTCTCTCTCTCTCTCTCTCTCTCTCTCTCTCTCTCTCTCTCTCTCTCTCTCTCTCTCTCTCTCTCTCTCTGTCTGTCTGTCTGTCTTTATTTGTATGTGCGTGTGTGTGTTTAGGTGTGAATGTGATCTACCATCAAAATGTATTTTATTCTAGTGGGGAGTTGGTGAGTGCTCTGCTCACCTGGTTCTTCTTTTTCTGCTCCATGTGGTGTGACCACTCGCCGTTTGATACAACTCAGTTCAGCTTATTTCTATCCTATGAATTTGTTCAGGTTGGCTTACTAGGCGAAATGAAACAAGCTAATGTCGTCATAATTGGCAGAGAGGTCACGTCATGTTTTATGCCAGAAACCTGGTGACGGCATGGCGAAAGGACTGTGATGTAGTTATACGAACATTTTAATACAATTCTTTTCAAGTGTAAAAATTACAAGTTCAAAAGTTTCAATGGAGTGCGTCGATAGCCTAGTTGGTAGGCTACAGGACTCATACAAATGAGATTGAGGATTTGAGGGTTCGAACCGCAGCTCAATTTGACATTGTTTCCTTGGGAACAGCACTTTTCAAGAATTTGCTACTTGCTCGGTCTTTTCGGAGATGGACGTTAAACTCGGAGGTCCAGCTTCTTAAATAAACGTATGGTGTTAAAAAGGACCTTAAATCTACACCACTTCACGATTTTATTTCCTTTAAAAGACGTCTGTAGCGTATTGGCTGTGTTCTTACAGGCAGTAGACGTGAGTTTAAATATAGAGTAGGACGTATATTGTATTGAGTATCTCCAACTTTCTGCTGAATGTCCGTATCCCACTCCACATAGTTTGGTCCAGAAAGCATTGTCGAAGCTTCCGACCTCAGAAATGGTCAAACGTGTGAAGAAGTAGACACAGAACGCTTATGGTAAAAAATACGAGCTACGTCTTACGCACTGCGTCTTAACCCTATCCGTACGTCGTGTTTTACTATTGTATCCATACAACGTGGGGAACTCTGTGCCACCACTTTCCAAAGAGGAAATTTACTCGTTAATCCAATCCATACGCTTTGCATAACAGTCTGTCAAAACAATTTTTTGAGAAATACTAAAAGTTTCAAAGAGATCTTCATACTAGAAGTATTCTAAAATGTGAAGAATACTAACCCGAGGGTACAAAATGACCTCAGAGCGTACGGATAGGGTTTTAAAAAAAACGCGACGGAATGCCAAGATGTGTTGGAAAGCAGCAATATGTTTCTGCGCAATCCTTCTTTCTGATTTGTCAAAATTGTGTTTCAAGATAGGGGAACTGTTTTGGTTTGATTTTGTTTAGTTTTGGTTCGGATGGGGTGTTTTATTATTGTATCCAATACGCTTGTCTCGACACAAGCAGCTCCAGCCCAATGGTAAGGGTAAAAACAGAAGGAAGGGACCTTACCCCTAAAGGTCACTAAGATCAAATATCAGACTTGTACATCCAAGAAAGAATAAATGTTTAAGTGTGTCTGTTGTTCCACTTTGAAAAGGGTTACACCCCTCTTTTGTGCACAGTGGACCTGTGTGCACTATGTTGATTTAGCACATTTCTAGCTGGGCCTTTTGTTATGACATGTACCATCGGGATAACGCGGCTGCTCCATACGAGAACTACTCAAGATGAGAGTTCTCCTATTTAACATCCATCTTTTAACGCTACATGTACTGCGTATTTAAAGAGCCGTAAAGTCTCAAGGACCAATTCAAGCTCAAGGGCGTAGTATCTTCTCTAGAGATTCGAACCAGGGTTGTTTGCAGCGTAGGTTAAGAAGGTGAAAACTCAGCTAACGGGACGATCAGATACCAAAGGTTCAAGAGCCCGAGACCACTCGATTTCACCAGGGCTTTCAGATTACCATTTCAATTAAAGTGGGTTTTTTCTAAGGATTCAAATCAAATCTTGCTTTTGCGGAGACTGGCTATCGTATCCGTGTGCATTGTGTAATGGAGTATTAAGAATAACAGAGTTGATATTCCTGAGATCTTTCCTAGTTACGAGTTTATAAACAGACGGAAGAGTTAAGTTGTTTTCAGCATGGAGCATCTGTTTTGACCGTGTTTGTTTATTCCCCCTAGGCAAGGATAGAAAGGGGGAAGGGGGCATAAATTTAGAGAGAGAGAGAGAGAGAGAGAGAGAGAGAGAGAGAGAGAGAGAGAGAGAGAGAGAGAGAGAGAGAGTAAGAGAGAGAGAGAGAGAGAGAGAGAAAAAAGAGAATATCTCACCGAATTCTTTGCGAATGCCAGGATCTGGAGCATGAGTACAGAGGAGCACCACTCAAAGTGCCTGAACTCTGAATGCCCCACTCATGCACTTTGTAGAAAAGACAACAACACATGAATACTTTAACCCTTTCTTCGTCAACCCACTTGCTCTGATGAATCAAGGTGTATCAATTTTGTCAAAGGTAAACGACGTAGAAATCTGTTACTTCTTCGATCCGTTCGTTAACTACAGTCTGATAGAACACAAAACAGCTCAGCCGTTATCCCGCTGGATAGCGGTGCAGATGACGTTGTTCAAATCCACGACGGAACGTTTGTTTCTTTGTACAACCCTTTATTTATTTCTAATGCACTTGCAACACAATTAAGTCATACAAGTGCCGACGATTAGATGTGTTACTAGAGAAAAACAAACATATAAATATGAAAGACAGAGCAAACCACACCAGAGCGCCCGCCATCCACACACTCTCCACTATTCCGCTTGGAATTGAATTGCAAGTGTGCCTTAGAAGTTTTAAGTCAGACCTTTATTAAAAGCTTAGTGCATAAATCTATTCTAGAGCTGTGCTGTGATAGGGACCATACGTAAGAAAATACACTCTGCGCATCGAAAAGCTCGCTATGGTCGTTAACTTTGTCACTGAATCAGCCCAAAGACAGATAGCCCCATCCACTTCTGCTGACTGGTAAAAGGTTAACTTTTTCTGAAACACGAAGAACATGGCAAACAGAACGTAGAAAGCACAGGGAACTGTGCTGCAAAAAAAAGGAGGGCACCGTGTCCTTGTTTTCAAGGATGTAAGACAATACGGGAGGAAAGGATAGGCTTTGTCGGGTGTTTATTGCTTTTGCGGTTGGCCAGAATGTTTTGTCTGCGTGGGTTTGTGTGTGTGTACGTGTGTTTGTGTATGTGAGCGTGGTTGTGCCTGTGTGATTATGTGAGTGTATACGTGAGTGCATGTGTGGCTTTTGGGGATGTGCTTGATTATGTGTGTGTGTGTGTGTGTG
>NW_004797448.1:845219-853498 GCF_000002075.1 Aplysia californica
GGTTGTTTTTGGTTGGAGGTGTTTTTTTTCGAAATATGTTTTAATCTAGCTGGGGCTCCGTGACTTTCCTTGAACTTCATGCGTCTGTCTCATGGCTGTGGCGAGGAATATCTGCGAACAAAAAGCAACAACAAAGATCTATACATGAGGTTTAAATCGTTTTTGGTGTTGATATGTCCTGGTTAAAACTCTCAAGCCCTGGCGGCACATTTGGTGAGGGATTGTGTTTTGTTTGTTTGTTGTTGTTGTTGTTTTTGGTGGTCTTGGTTTTTGTTTTGTTTTTAAGATGAGAACTTGTTTCGCTTCCAGAACACAAGACGTAGATAGCGTACATGTAAAAATTTCAGAAAGAGAAGAATCTAATTCTTATACTCCTCCAACTTTCTAATGATAGACCAAGTAAAATACTTACACTGACAGGCGTGTCAATAGCTCAGCAGTGGCGCCATGTTGTACTACGGTGCGTGTGTCCTCCGCTGACATACCCAAAAGAGCGTTTTTGAATGTGAGTTGGTTTGTGGAGTTGGGGGAGAGATTTTTTTTTGGGGGGGGGGGGGTGTTTCAAGTGTTTCAAGTCTCTTCATCTATATTGTGGCTCGATCTTATCGAAGATGACCGTGTACTTTTTTCAGGACGAAGTGGACACATTATATGCCCGATCAGCAGCAGAAAAGGACAATGTTTCAGCACATTTCGAACGATTAAACACAAATCAGAAATACGATTTTGCACATTAAATTTTTGTTCGAGTCTGGAATTGTCTGCCGTTTTACCTTTCATATAAAGGAAACAGAATTAAAACATTGTGTTTCTCTATCGAAGTTATGGGTTTCTCCTTTAAAGTGCCCCAAAAGACATAGTGTCTTCAACCGCGTTCTAAGTGGCGTCGGTAGCTTAGTGGTTAGGCTACCGGATTCGTAAACGTGGTATTGCTGGTTCGGGGGTTCGAGCCTCAGGTCGGTCCGACGTTGTGTTCTTGTGTAAGGAACTTTACACGAAATTCCAACTTGGCTTGGTCCTGTCGGAGACGGATGTTAAACTCAGAGGTCCCGCCTCTTAAATAAACTAATAGTGTTGATAGGGGTTTAACCCATACCATTTCACCATTTCACCAACCGCGGTCTTAAAGAGTTATATGTCCTTGAATAACCTGACGAATCTGTTCCATCAGCTCGGATGTTCGGGTAGTGTCATTTTAAAGGGTAAATAGGTTACTCACGAACTACTTTTCGAGTAGTGTCGGTTGTAAGGATGAAGTTACTCAATGAACTTCCGTTGCTCGTATCGATAACCAACAAACAAAATGTATTGTGTGTCATTGCTCATGTTGGTCTGGGTGTTGATGCTACTATTGTATTGTGGTATATTATGTCGGTTTTTTTAGCCGACGTGGCATAAAAATAAAAGTTCAAATCAACCCGGTGCTTAAAAAGGTTTGTTCACGATGCTGTCTGTGTAACAATAAATGGTCTAGTGTGGAATAACCTAATGGTGCTGATTTCTGACCCTGTTATTGGACCCAGCTTGTTGTTGGTTTTGTTTGGGGTTTTGTTTTTGTTGTTGTTGCTTTTTTTTTTTTATTTAAAAAAAATTGGGGGAGGGTGACTCTAACATGATAGTGTGGGCGTTGTGCTGTAGCTGTTGTTATTGTTTGTGGTAGTAGTGTGGTGTCCGTGGTTGTAGGGGTAACGATGATGTTGTTTTTGTTAGTGTTGTTATAAATGTTATCGGTGTGGTTGCTGTTGGGGGTGTAGGTATTGCTATCGTAATTGTTGTGGTGGTGGTGATTGACTGATGGCACGGGCCTGGGGGGGGGGGGGGGGGGCAGGTCCTCATATCTTTTTGTTCCAGTAGCCTTAGCGATGACAATCTCCACCTATTTGCTAAAGGTGAGCTGTTAAGGCTTTGATCATGGTCAACCATACTCCAGTCACTAGACCCAAGTTTGACTCCCGAGAGGGAAGAAATTTGTTATCAAGTATCTCAGTCTTTCTACTGGGATGTTATATCCCCATCAACCCGGGTTGGCCCTGACAGGAAGCCGCCTTTTAAATGGTGTAAATTGTGTCGATGGAGGTGTAAGAACGTATACATTTTTTAAGCTGTTGATAACCGTAATTATTTACAATAGTTGATCTTGTTTTCGCGATTACTTTTATTCCCTGCGTAGCTCTCAGCTTCCAAACGGGTTCCCATTTCGCTCTGTTCATTCAGTGATGTCAGTAACGGTTCAGGTGTGTCGTACGCTGATTACCACACAGATGGTTGTAGAAAATGGATATCGATTTTTGTTGTATAATTATAAAGTGTATCATCGTTCAACATATCAAGTAAGGAGATGTCTAACAGTATCACGCCTCGAGCACGCAGTGGGTGCGTTGCCCGGGGCACGGAGATATGAATGAAGTAGACCGACGCTCCCAAATGGATGAGATTACCAATTTAGATTAAATTTTTAGACAGGAAGAATCTTTCGTTACTAGCACTGTGAAATAAACTGGAGTAATTTGCTACCAATTGCCTGTTATCTTGTCCCTACTGTGCTATTCCTGCCGATGGAGGCAGCGAATTACAACATTACACAACACGTTTACCCTTTCTTGATTAGTATGGTCGAGCAATGATAAGAGTGAAGTCACAAAGATAATTTCGCTTATTTAGCATCAATGTTGGCTATTACCGCTGATGCATGTCCTTGAGCAAAGCTCATTACCCCCAGCTCTAAAGTAGGCGTTTTGGTACAGTGACCAACAGCGGAGTGGTATTATTTTAGTACTATTCATTATGTTGAGCACACTTCTTCTTATGCCATCGTATCATTGTAAAACGAATCCTTCAAAGAAAGGAGATTGTCAGTAGAGAGGTGTATTCGTTTGTTTGTTTTAATTCTCTATTACTGTTTTTGTCACAAACCAGGAGTCCTCTGCATGAGATGCTAGCCCTCTACATCTATATATGCCAATGGAGATTAAAGAGACTCTCATAAAGGCCGGGATAGAGAGTTGAGTGCAATCGAGGATGTAAAAATGTCCGAGATCGCAATAAGCTTAGGGTGGTCTGTCTTGCAAAAGCCTTACGATGTTTTTGACATTGCTACAGGCTTGAATTACACCACATTCCTGGCGTTTTGAGGTCAGCTTGCTGCTAAGAAGGGTGTCAGCAAGACAAAGAGAATGGCAAAAATCAAGAGGCAAGAGCGTGAAACGAGGATTTGAGAGAGAGAGAGAGAGAGAGAGAGAGAGAGAGAAGAGAGAGAGGGAGGGAGAGAGAGAGAGAGAGAGAGAGAGGGAGAGAGAGGGAGAGAGAGAAAGAGAGGAGGGGGGGGGCGAGGGAATAGATTGACCAGATATCATGGCGAAAGACAGATTGAGCAAATACTTGTGGAGTATCATGCAGTGCAAAGACGGACTGGAACATAATGCCTCATTGTTTGGATAGAACTGAGCTGCACTTGTTATTAAAATGATTCTTTTCTTTTGATTTTAGTTTAGTTTTAAACCCCAGCTAAACACCGAATTGAACCTTTTGTTGATTTAGCCGCATCCCCCCCCCCCCTGTACTTTTTTCTCCCCGTTCTCTCCGTTCCCATCGTTCTCAGCAACTTCTTAAGAAAAGAGTAAATCTTCCCAAAAGACGAGAGAAGTTTTTTCCCTCCTTCACGGATCTGAAACTCTACCTCCTGCTATTTACGCGAAGTTCTTAGCTAACTACGCAATAACCCCCTCCATTCTGTATCCTAAGTCTGCAAGCACGAACTGGAATCATGTGCAACACCCTACAGCACTGCAGTACGCTAAGGCTTATGTTTATGGCACGGGGTATTATATTATGTATAATGCAACTTCTTCGTACAGTAAAGCAAAAACGTTTCCCTTTTGCGGCCAGGTCAAAATCCTTCTTTTTGTATGAAGTTTTCAGGAAGTAAGAAAAAGAATTTTTAATTACTTCAAAGGCTGGAAATACAACATTATGTTACCGTATGGGGACAACCTGCGTTCTAGGGGTGTGCCTACGGCGCTGATTTTACAACAATGTAAATTCGTTCTCTTTAAAAACCAGAAACCTCAGACTTTCTAATTGCAGATTTTTAAAAAAATTATGCACATATTATTTAAATCTTCCCTTTCTCGGCAAGTGAGAAGAGGACAAGGGAGAGTACCTTGAAAGGCTGTTTTAGAGTTTACTCTAAAAATCGAGATAACGTCTAAGGGGAAAAAATGGCCTACAGACCTGAATGTCACAGCACTCAAAATGAGGATCGTTGACCTATAATACGTGGATGCTCTCTAAGTAATGCATGTCCTTGTAGCCAAATTAATTAACAACGGTGAGGCATTCTGACTAAAAGGGTTACTTCTTAAACTTTAACCCTATGCACAAATATATGTCAAGGCTATCCGTTGAGATTTTATGATTTATCCGTGTGATATGATAAAAGACGTCAAAATTACTGAAAATGGCATCAATTGAAAAATATACAAATTTGGCAGCTGTGGTGATTTTCGACAAATATCGCCATTCGAAGATTACGGGAAGTAACTCATTTTGTCAGCAGCCTCTTAATGAGCTTCATCGTCTCGTGATCGAACTCAGGACAAGAGGCAAGAGGGCAGGGGTGTCACGGAGGATGTACGTTCAGGCTCCCTTGTTGTTGATATGACCCCTTTACGTTGACACTATTTTTTTAATGTCATAACGAAATGAATTCCAAATTTGAACTTGCATCGACCACATTATAGCCAGCTAACAGAACAAAAGTCTAAGAATTTAACTGTGGGTTCCCTAAATATTTGGTAGCAGCCAAATCACAACGAGTAGATTAATGGTTTGTTTCCGAAAGTTAATTTAAATACTGTGTTTTGTTTATAAAGAGTTTCGTGATGTTTTACACGCCTGGCGCCAGCAGCAGCTCTGCTTTGGTGTGACAATAACGTGTAATTGTAGACGTTTTACCGCTCCATCGACACAACTCCCATTATTTAGGACGCAGGCTACTTCGGCCCTGTTTACAAAGGCCAACCCGAACAGAAAGGGATATAAATAACGTCCCAGGGAAAAAAAGACTGAGATACTCGATATAAAATTCTCCTTGCACGGGAATCGAGCTCATGTCTTCTGCCTGCGACGGCCAAGCGCCTAATCACTCACTTCATACGCCGGTAGCAATAGACGTGGAAGTTTTGTTGTTAATAAATGCATGAAACAAGGCCGGGTTACAACAGAAGAAATTATAAATGACATTGACCGATATGCCAAGTGCTCTCTTTAAAAAGTGCATTTCCTTCTGAGCAGCTCAAGTTCAGTTAAAAAGATGAAAGACAAGGATGGATTCCGAAAGGTGGAGTGTGAAGGGAGTATGTATGGGTGGTGGGAGGATGAGACTCAGAAAAATTAATGATGCACAAGGAAGCTGTAAGACGGAAAGAACATCTAAAAGTGCAGAATCTACTTTAAACACCATTAGAAGAAAGAAGTAAGAACAAGCATAAAAACAAACAAGTAAAATATATTCAAAATAGAAGAAAATACATAATGAGGTGGAGATATGTATGCTAAGTGTTTCTAGGGCCATCAAAAAAGAGCTAAACCAACTCGTCACCATTATTATTTCAAACATTGTGACGAACCAAGGAAAAAAAATTAACAAAGAAAATGATCGTCAAAACAGAGTCTGTTGTATTTTGAGATTCTGGCAAATTCTAATGGCACTCCACATTTCGTTGCCAGCATAAAAAAAATAGTACAAATGTGATCTAGTTCTAAAAGTACATGTGCATACATATATCTTTCTTCAGTGTCATATTTATAAAAGCAGGTCCCATAGAAGATAGGGAATACGTGACAGGTCCATTTCTCGAAAACGAAATGACTTTGGCAAGTAGACGTTTCCATAAATTTCAGAGTAGAAAGTTTGCATTTTGAGAACATTTTAGATTACCCCAAGGGTTATGGGGAGGGGTGGGGAGGTTGGGGCATGAGTGGGGAGGGGGTAGGAAAAGGCTTGAGCCCAGTCTGGGAGATCAGATTAGGGAGAGGGGGGGGTGGAATAATACCTTTTATCACTGGTTTGTATGGATTCAAACCAGGATCTCCACACTCGGAAGCAGGTACACGGATATTCTTCTAGAACAGTCACTGCAGAGAGTAATGTGAGAGGGAGAACAAACACATTAGATCCGCACGTGATTACACATGCCTAAACGTATTTCTTTTTGCGCATGGAGTTTTTGTCTCGCAGTGCAAGGATCCCATTGGACAAAAAGAAGGTGATAAAGCTATGTGTGAGCCCGTGTGAGAGCATGTGAATGAGCTTGTTTGTGCGCCTGTGTGTGGGCCTGTGTGGCGGAATGTGTGGGAGCTTATGTGTGGGCTTATGTGTGAGCCTGTATGCGAGCCTGTGTGCGTGTGTGTGTGCGCGTGTGTGTGTGTGTGTGTGTGTGTGTGTGTGTGCCTGTGTGTGGGCGTGTGTGTCAGCTTGTCTTTGAGGTGTGATAGGATGCACGAAAACGGGTGATCCGTGTGAGGGAATAGAAAACAACTGAGAAGTGGGTTAATCTATGCAGTAACACTTCTCGTTTACAGTTGCCTGCAGAAACAGAATAAAACGAATAAGTGCAATAAATAAATTATGGCAGTTTCAACAAAAAGAGTCCAGTCTTCTGAAAATAGAAACACCTCAATGACTAACTAAAGTTGAAACATGAGTGGGAAGGTGGAGGATTGTGTTGTTGTTGTTGTTGTTCTTGTTCTTGTTCTTTTGTTTGTTTTTATCTGTTGTTGTTTTTTTCTGGGGGGGGGGGGGGAGAGAGGTAGCGAGGGCGAGGTGAGGGTAGTAGTGCGTCACCAAAAAGTGTAGGCCTACTTTATTCTCCTTTTTACTTATATCGAACTGAAGTTATTTGACTTCGCGTAGAGTTTATTCAATCATTGAAAGACAGCGCTGTCAAACTTTATAGGGCTTAAGGCATACCAAATTAAACGAGAGTTAGAGCAAGCCGTATTTGACTTGTTGTACATGCAAAATTTGTCAATCTTGTTCAAATTAATCAAATCCATCTTCCGGGTAGTATTTAACTTATAACGTGGGCACATACAAGAAGCACGTCAGCCATTTGATTATGTGTCCTTTCATATGTTTTATTTGGCTGGTTTGGTTGGTCTTCTTATCTAAATGTTCACAACCCCGTCAACATCATCTGCATCATTCAGATCAGTGCCTGTTATCCTTTTTTTTACAGTCAGCACCCATTTTTTGCCATTTTTAACTATGAGGATAAATTTGTGTATCTCCCAACTATGTGCATTTCCAAGCGGGGTATTGAATAATGCCTGCCACGAGATCTACTTGGCTGATCCGACGGCCCACCAAAAATACCAAACCACCAAGCACGTATCTAAATGGCAGGAGGCTTCGGTCCAACAACCTGCCAGGGACAACACATGCAGAATGGGACACAGCGTCCTAACAAAAAGGCAGAGATATTTCAATGAACCAAACTACAGTCATACTCATGCCTTTTACTAGCTACCGTAAGCAAGTGTGTGGATTTAACGCCGATATCAACACTATTTAAGAGGCGGGATCTTTGCAACCGATGGAGGAGAGGATCACTTGGTGTCAGAGGTAAAATTAGCGAGAAAATAGCTGCAAAGTCTGACGACCACCAAAAGCTTAAGTGGCCTTGGATACTGCAAATTCGCTTTTTAGTGCCTGACCAACGTTTTCCAGTTTTTTTTAAAATCCCCTCAAGAATGCCCTTTTAAATCAGCATAAGAGGTGTTAAGCAAAAAACAATTTGATAAAGATGGCCCAATTTGCGAGAAAAAAATGTGGGTATATTTGATTTCATTATTTTGATAAGCGTCTCATTTCACCGCGAAGCTACACAAATATCTTACTAGTTGTGTGTGACCATACTGAGCCCCGTTATCACACGAGTTGGTCCAAGTACACATTCATAATATATCCCCTGAGGGAGATCGATGTGTAAGCACGGGTGGAAAATTTCCTCATCAGTCTTGGAAGATTCCTACCTACCTCCTGCGGTGTGAGGAGGTGAAGTAGTGAGCTTAACCTTCGAAATTATCCTTGTCGAACAAAAGCGAACGGGAAAACTCCTTAGCTTTGTTGAACGAGAAAAAAAGACGCTCATGAGTAATAAAAGTGACTGTCAGTACAAACTTTGATACCCACATGCGCGTGTGAGCGCGAGCGCGCACACATACACAAACAAACAAACACACACGCACACAAACACACACACACACACACACACACA
>NW_004797448.1:853598-855704 GCF_000002075.1 Aplysia californica
TATATGTGTGTGTGTGTGTGTGTGTGTGTATACACGCATATGTGTGTATGTATGTATATGTATGTGTGTGCGTGTGTATGTGTGTATGTGTGTGTGTGTGTGTTTGTGTGTGTAATTACATGCATAGTCATGTGTACATTACAGTACATCATTTGTACTTTTCCATATTCATGTGAAATACTTTTCGTGTTCGAGATGGAGGCTTGGGTTACGTCGGACACGTTCTGCTGGGTTCACTGGGTTATGATTCCAGCCACAGACAAATCGTTATCTCAGAATTGCCACGTTTTATATGATAATTTTGGCCCGTTTGGAGTTACTAAGACCATGAGGTCAGAAACCAAATGCTCTGTCTGCATTATCAAAATCGTAAGATTATTTGAAGTCGTTATCAATTCGAAAAAAATTAAATTCGAAAAAGCTTGGCATGTAGTGAAAATAAAAATCTTAGGCGTAATATTTCTCAAAACTTGTTAGAGCTTACTGAGCAGATAAAACTTTGTAATTCTGAGGTTGCGAAATGCATTCATAGGAAACGAATTGTACAAAATAAATATTCAAGTTCTTGAAACCTAAGTAAGGTTAATTTTATGTTTAATAAAGAGGGACACAATAGTTCAGCTCCGGAACTTTAAAGACATTATAAACGAGTATACCAGTTAAACGGAAAACAGAAAGTGTTTTGTTTTGTTTTGTTGGGGTTTTTTTGGTAAGTGTTTTACGGCGCTCGCAACTGCATAAGGATATATGAGCGCGCGGGACACACCTTATATTTTCAGTTGGTAGGAAATTTTGAATTTTGCCCGGGTGGCGGCCGAAGCCTACTCTTATCGATTTTAGACCACCAAGGGATCTTTAACGAGCGCAACTTGCACACGGGCCCTCCGAGATTTTTTGCCCTTGCCCGAGAAGGCTAGGTGTAGATCTTTCCTACCAGAAGATCATGGGTGTGGCAGAAAGACAGCAGTAAGGAGGAGCCAAGGAGTAGCAGTAGAAAGGCTGCAGAAAGAGTCAGGAGCCCAGAGGAGGGGGCAAAGGAGGTGAGGGGGTGGGGCAGAAAGCAGACGACAGAGCATTGCTGGAGAGCAGGTGAAAGGAGACAATTTTAGAGAAGAAAATTTTTCGGTCGCTACCCGGATTCGAAACTGGGACCTTTGAATGAGAGGTCAACATATTAGCCTCTAGGCCACGAGAGCCCCCACAGAAAGTGTGTCACAAAATATGAAGAACAAAGTATGGAAATACATTCAACGTGTTACTCCTGCATATTTCATGAAAAGGAACAAAACGATGCAAAAGTTAGACACATTTCATATAATAATATTACGGAGTCAAACTTGGAGATTGCTAAAAGATAGTATAATCTTACGCCCTCTGAAGCTCAGTTTACATATTGAGAGAACGCTGGGGCAGGTATCTGGGACGCATGACATTATACATCTTTGACTGAGTATGGACGCTACTTCGAAAAAGGATCCTTGAAAAGAAAGATGATACCTGTCGCGTCAGACGTAATGTGACCTTTAATAGAGGCGAAATGTACCCCGATTTTAGATTACACCTGAAATAGATAGGATAATATTTATTTTACTAGTCCGCCATTAACAACGAGCTTTCGACAGTTTCTCTGACACCTAACACATTACTTGTTTTCCTAATGAAGTGGAAGGGGCAATTTGAACATTCAGAACCTTCCACTAAACATTTAGTACTGGTGGTAGTAGTAGTGATAGTGGTAGTTGTAGTGGAAGTAGTAGTAGTAGTAGTAGTAGTAGTAGTAGTAGTAGCAGCAGCGGCAGCAGCGGCAGCAGTAGTAGTAGTAGTAGCAGCAGCAGCAGCAGCAGTAGTAGTAGTAGTAGCAGCAGCAGCAGCAGCAGCAGCAGCAGCAGCAGCAGTAGTAGTAGTAGTAGTATCCGACTCAACTGGGTTTGGCCTTAAGATGCAGGGTAGGAGCAGCCTGCCTTCTAAATTATTTAAACTGTGTCAATGGGAACGAATGATATTTAGTACCGTACTGCTGTTTCTTTATATAATTATTTCATCATTGGAATTTTTTATTGTTGTTTTATTGTATCTTTTTTATTACTTTTTTCATTATTTTATTTA
>NW_004797448.1:856887-858526 GCF_000002075.1 Aplysia californica
GGGTCTGTTTTTAAAGCATTCGTGATATTTAGCAGAAAACAATGACCGCTGCCTGGTGAAGCAGGGCTGCTATGACAAAACAAAACAAAAGCAAAAATTCGCCGCTTTGATACTTGTAGCCTATGCTAGTAAATGACATGCCATCCATTTCATAAATGGTTTTTTTAAAACGAATCATTTTGGGCAACAAAATGTATTCATAACATGCCAGCCTTCAAATCGTTTCTCGGTTATGCCCTTTGTTTTCACGAAGCGTAGATTTCTATCTTCACATTCACCCAAAGACAGCACCCCTTTTGGACGTCATGTAGTAACTCTTCATTAGTCTTCTTCTCTTATTATCGATACTGAGTATAAACAGTACTGCCCACCTGAGAACTGGCTACACCGACCGATTACCGTATCTAATATTTCTAAATATCGACTCTGACATGGTTGAGAGTTACTTTAGACCAGAGATTCAGGCTCTATGAACTCCACAGAGGAACGGAGCCAGAGTGCGAGGGTAATTAGATACGGTTTTATGATGAATTTTTCCCGTGCGCGCCGCGATCTGGCAACACGTGTAATCGGTTATCGCCCCTGACTTCCTCCCTCATTAATTACCATGATTTCAGAAGAGTTCCACTGCTTCAGGTCACAATAATAATTGTGATGCTTCGGTCGCTCTTTCTGGTCTTTGTGTATTGTTAGATCTAATATAGATAGATAGATAGATAGATAGATAGATAGATAGATAGATAGATAGATAGATAGATAGATAGATAAAGCCATTTCCCCAGACTGCTTCAATAGTATCAAAAATGATATCATTATCATTGCTTTGATCTTCTTGAAACTAGCACGAAGGCAAAAGCAAGGTACAGCAAAGTACAACAGTAAAGCTGACACTCTTCGCAAATAAATTACACGGGACGGGAAGCACATTAATGCCAAGGCTGCAAAAGAAAACCCGGTCAAGATCTCACTCACTCTAGAGGTAAACACTCCACCCCAGGCCTGCCACACTACAGGCCCGTGAGCATACAGGTATGGCTCATCCTTACTCATCACCTGAGGTAAGTTCCAGATGGCGTTCAGAGCGCCCAGGTAAGAACAGGTAATTTTGCACATGTGATCCACAAAATACTGAAGACCTTCTCTTTTCTTTCTTTTCTTTTCTTTTTTTTCTTTTTCTTTTTATTCTTTTTTTTTTTTTAAGTGTGCTGGAAAGGTGAGTAAACAATAGCGTGCTCGTGCGGCAGAGAATGCGCGGAGCATGAGGTAATGTTTACACGGGGAGAGAGCAAAACTCAGCAAGGTCAGGGGCGATAGAGAGGGAGCTGAAGATATCACTAAAGACTAATAGCAGTAAACAGGGAAGTCAGGGGGTAGGAGACATTGAAAAGGAAGAGAGTGAAACCAGAGTGACATAGAGAGACAGAGACAGAGAGACAGAAACAGACTGACAGACAAGAGAGATAGACAAACAGATAAACAAAGAGAAAGGAGAGAAACAGAGAGAGGGGGGGGAGAGATCAGAGATAGAGAGAATGAGTACGACAGGGGTTGTGCTGAATAAGATTAATAAGAGTGCCAGAGATAGAAAAGAGAGAATGTGGATTGTGAGGGTGGGGTGGTAGAGGAGGGGGGGGGGGGC
>NW_004797448.1:859973-863072 GCF_000002075.1 Aplysia californica
GGGGGGGGGGTACTTTGCTATTGATTTTGTGTATAGATCTGTATTGATCTACGTTGAAGAAAAAGGGGGAGGGTTTTTTCTCCGATGCAACGTACTTTGGGTTAGAGAAGTTACAACAATCAATCTGAAGAGTGAAAATGGCAAGGTTTTCATAACTGATCTCCACGTTTTTTGGTGGCAGCAAAGGATGTAATCAAACCAAAATATGCAAATAGAAGGAAGTACAGAAAATGTAGCCTATAACCTGTCTGAAATTGGTGTCACTGTGGTTACGAAAACAATCAAGGCAGTGTCATGGAGAAACAAATAGAAGGGTAAAATTTAAATAACTAGTATAATAGACAACCGAAAGCGACCCACATCAAACAAAGGAAATGTTCGATTCACACGTTGCACACAAGAATGTTCGTAAAGAGTTTAAGGATTGCAAAACCAGTTAGCTGGGTAAACAATTTTTTTTTTTATTATCCAACCCCCACCTCCCCAACCCCTCCCCCTAAGTTTACAGCTTAAACAAGTGATCGATGGACAATCAGCAAACAAATAAATAAGTCATGTGACATTCTACAGTATGGAGTGTTTTATGACCAGGTGTTAGGTCTGCGGTATCCGCCCGGGTAATGAAGTATCCTCCAGAGTGGTCTGCCCTTCTCCGTCCCACAAAAAGGTCATAAAATTGCCCAAACTCAAAACAGATAACAGCCTGTCTAAGAGTGGCCGAGAATTCCTCGGCCCATGTCTGCCCCCGCCAGAGCTCGTAAAAGATGAGAGGAAAATGAGTCGTAAAAGTGATGGCCGAAAAGAGAGCTAAACGCCATACGCATTAACCTGCAATAAAGACACCCTCTTCACAGAGCTGGCGATAGCGACTCTCGAGGCGGTGGAGAGGGGTCGTGATGGTTGGGTGGGAGGTGGGGTTGGGTTTCGGCCATACCTACAGTTTCTCAGCGTAATTAACCCCCTGAAGTAGCCACACCCCTGGCTAGATGGTTAATTGTCTTAATCAGCTGAAGCAGTTTTATGGCAGGTTATTAGCCCTGTGAGAAACCAGCATGTGCAATCAGCTGCTGCATACCTGGGCGGGAGGTCTCAGATGTCGTTACGTGCAAACTGATATTATGGACCGCATGACATCAGTCTCTGTCACTTATATGGACACAACGCGCTCATGATTTCCTCGTTCAAAAGTATTACGCCTTACAGATTCAACAGCATTGATTTTATACACGTTTAATACCGCACTATAGACACTAGATATTGTACTATTCACCAAACAATGTCGGCCGGGTGGGTGGAGGGGGGTTACTTTTCATTAAATCCCACTCTTAGTCGATCGATTGGCAGAAAAGACAGTCCGACATAAGGCAAGACAAAGGAAATGTAGAGAGACCATGCCACCAAGAAACGTTCCTGCGTTTAATGGCACTACGCAGATGATAGAGATACGCGTCTGGTGGGACTTCGGGCTACCTATATCCATTGGGTTTCTCGAGCAGCACTTATTGGTATTTATCGTTCTGAGAGACTCGTTTGTATAGCACCAACCATAGGTCAAAATCATTAACGTTTTACTCATTTAAGTATACATCTAGGTTTGTCAAACCTTCAGTGTGAGAGAAGGCAAGGGGTACGTGATCGGGGATGTATAATACATGTATGAAGACGTTCTTAGAAGATAATAAATGTATTAGCATTTTACTTGACTCAAAATAATTTAATTTCTACACAGTACAACAGAGGCCTGTTTTAGAGCGAGAATGAAATGTTCCAACAACCAAGATAATAAAAGCTAATTTCCAGTGTGCCAAACCGCGTCTCGCACCATAAAATGTTTCTATTAGAGGTTGGGTTAGATAGAATTTCCACTCTTGTTATTGGATTTATATTATAGACCTTGGTACGGGGAGCGTGTGACTAAATAACAATTTGTTGTCTTTGAAATGCGGGTATTCTGATTTCTTAACCAATAAAGGCTATGTTCCTTTTTGTAAAGAATAATAAAACTCAAGCCCGACAGATGAAAATATTGACAAGATTACGAGATCAAGGTGGAAATTCTGGGAGAAAGAAAGAAACATTATCACAATTTGTTGAAACATGGGTGCGCTCTCACAGGCAGCCAGTGTTGTTTATCCTCCCTTCTCTGACAGAATCTAAAGACGGCGCGACGATTCCATTATAGTAATATACTCTTAGACAGAATAGAGGGGAAATAAAGGGAGAAAGTCTTAAACACAATACACAGAGTGACAGGCACAATTGCCATGTGAGTCAGAAATAATACAGTAAACGCCAAGTACTACCCAGATAGATAGATAGATAGATAGATAGATAGATAGATAGATAGATAGATAGATAGATAGATAGATAGATAGATAGATAGATAGAAAGATCGCGATAAGAAGAAAGGATTAGGAGAATTCTAGAAAGAAAGAGAAAGCGAAGGTCAAGAAAGAAAGAAAGAAAGAAAGAAAGAATGTTATGAGCAGTGCATAAAAACAAGAGCGCAATGAAAGCTCATGTCAACAGCGACTAAATTTCTACAGAGGTGAGAAAGACACTGTGTGCCTGAGAAGACTTGCGAAAAGATTGACAGACCAGGCTGCATCAGTCGAGAGTCCCCGAGTTCTTGCGGGGAGTCGGCGGAGATGCAAGCCACATGGTTGAAAATGTTGCGTGGGAGAATGGATGCCGAGCGGTTTTGTTGTTCCATGTGTATCTAAGCATCTGTGTGGGTTATTATCTGCCAGAATACGCGGTTGTGATGTGATCTCACAGGACGGGGAAAGGAAAGCTGGGCCTGTCCTCTGTGTATCTATGCTGGGGTCCTTTAGTATTGACTGCTCTCTTTCTATTACTTGAAATGTTAGTGAGTCCCTCATTGTAGGGGCTATGATGTGCCCACTTGCGCAATAAATCAGGAGTGCATAATATTTCATATCTTCAGTTTTTTCTCACTTTAAGTTTAAGTCAGAGATAAAAAGACAGAGAGTGCGTTCTAACAATGCAAAAAACATAAACAAAATGTACGAAATTCTTAAGTAACATCCAAGTAAACAAACAAGTCTTTGCTAAGTGACCGTGGTAAGAGGAGGGGGG
>NW_004797448.1:863273-870773 GCF_000002075.1 Aplysia californica
TGATGATGATGATGATGATGATGATGATGATGATGATGATGATGATGATGATGATATTGATGGTGATGGTGATGGTGATGGTTGAGGCTGTGGTTTAGATAAGAGTGTTTGTACTTATAGCAGAAGGCGAACTTTCTGTACTTTCTCGGTTCACAGAAAGCAACTACATTGGCAACAGTGCTAAGGAAAACAATAGCGGCATCAGAGTGATCTCACGACTCGCATCTCATGTGCAGAAAACTTGGCGAAGGGAAGAAAAGGTGTAAGAAATCCATCATAGAAACATCAGTAAACAAGCTTTCATGCATCGAGATTGTGTGAGTGCGTGTTTGGTATGCGTTCACGATCTTCTTGTGCTCTCACTGCCGGCATGTCTAAAAGGCAAGAATTCCGAATGTTTTGTTTGCCCACATCTAAAAGCCGAGAAGATGGGGAGCCAAATGACCCAAGTTCAAGAACATTGTCTTACTGATTCAAGCCACGATAATCCGTATCTTAGCCCGGTATTATATCAACATATCCAATAGTCCGCCCGAAATCAGATGAGATTTTTAAAAATCTCACAAACCCAAGAGTTTACGCATGTGTGCATGACATGAAAGATTCTACAAAGGGAGACTCATTTAGAAAAATTAATATTCAGCAGCTTGATCAACGATTCAGATCACTGTGAAGTTGAACAATATCTTGAATTCAACTCGTAGCTTCGTGTCAGGGTCGGTTTGGTTTTAGCTTCCCTTCTGGAGCAGTTGAGAGAAAAATGGAGACAACGTGTTGGCTGATTTGTGACAAGCATGAATGACCACATGACCTTCAGTCTGGGAAAGTAAAAGTAGTAAAATGTGTACCAGAGGTTAGGGTGGGGGGGGAAGGGGGGAAAAGAGAGGGGGGGTCAGGGGTAAGGATTGATAAATGGATTCAGCAAGGGAGAAAGGAGGTGGGGTTATGAAATTGTGAATGTTTTCGGGAGGGGGGGGGGGAGTGGTATGAGGAGAAGATATCTATCAGTATGGTGAGAGCGGCATGGCGAGATCATGAGATCAGCGATGGAGTTACCTGCTGAGAAAACAGTAAACGAAAGGCATGCCAATGTTATCTTTCTATGCTGTCAGTTAGACTCCAAGCATTGCGTGACCTTCGAACTATAGGAGTTTATCTTCTTAAGATTCATCATGGAGATAGAACCCCATCGTACTGAAGTCATGTCTGACTTAGGGGAGAGTCAGTGAGTTCTTATACGATAAATCCTATTGTCTTGATCGTATAGAATTATTTATTACCCTCCCTCCCAAAAAAACAGCCGGAAAAAAAACGACTGTGAATGCGTGAACGAACAAAGTGGTAAGTAATACAGCCGTATCCTGCAACTTTAGGGGAGACGAAAAAGAGATGATGATGATGATGATGATGATGATGATGATGATGATGATGATGATGATGATCAGGTCTCATAATCATCATGACTATGATTACGGTGGAGACTGTATGTGGTCTGTTTCAGATAACTGGTGCGGTGGCTAATTGCAAGAGGCAAAGATGACTTCTCTGTACTTCCTCGGTACACAAGGAACAACTGTGAACATTGGCAAACAGGAACTAAGGAAAACAATAACGTCAGCAAAGCGATCTCTCTACTCGTCTCTCGATCATTCGCGCTCTATACAAAACCCCCACGTTCAGATTCTACAGTCATTGCCCGAGAATGCACGCCAACGTTCCTCAAACAATACCAAGCAAGCATTACCGCCTTCACTACACGGTTAATTAGGGCGAAATGTTAATTGCGGCGTTGTTGTGGGGTTAACTTTTTTTTTTCTTGATGTTGCCAAAACACTCTATATCCTGCCCTCCTGTCTGATTAATTCCGCTTAAAAACTGAGACAGCGGAGACGGATAACTTGGTACTGATGACCTCAGGCCTCAGTCCCGTGTATAACGACGGACGTGTTGTGTGATTTGTGAGCCCCTGAAAAAAGGAAGGATGAAAAATTATTGTTGTCAGCAAATCGTCCTGTCTTAATTATGCCTTTATATCTCGGCTGTCCCGTGTTGCTTGGTGACCCACATATTTCACGTTAGATATTCGTCTTTCTTTCATGTCAGAATGACTTTTTCCCAAGTAAGATGCGACCATGTTTTTAGGTGTGTTGTTTTATTTTGTTCATTTGGTACCATTTGGGAAATGAAAGCAGCTGTATGCAATACATTAAGCGAAAAGAGATCTGATGTATTGTCTTAACAAAAAGGGCCAAATTTGAGAGTACACTGTTTTACCTGAAGTAAAAAGCTGATGAGATAATGAAGAACAGGGGAAATGTTGTTTGTTGTAGGGCTAACGGACTGCATGACCTGTGTGATGAAACAAGGGAAGAAAAAAAAGCAAATGCACGACAATAATTATATCCTGGAGGCTGATATTGACGGATAGCACTGATTACGTCGTTCGTCGTGTTTACTTTCAGACCTGTGTTTACCTGAGTCTAGATGAGCTGAGTGGCTTGTCGTAGTATTTATATTGTGGTGGCATTTGCTATGTTTGCAGCATTTTCGCTTTCAATTTCAATGACAATCCCTTATTTTTCTTTCAATCAGTTCTTAATCTTTGCGGTTACAGCATCGTGATTTTTATGTTGTTGTTGTTTTGGGAGGAAAATGGTGTTAAGTGACTTTCCCAAGGACACAACGTCGGGCCCTTGACGGGATTCGTGCCCTCGACTTAACGGTTGCGAGTCCGAGAGCACAACCACACGCCCATCAATGTCTATTTATTATTTTACATAATTACTTCACTTGTCCTTCTATTCCCTTGATTTTCCCAGGTTATCCCCTTGCACTATGTGAAAGTCATGGGTTTGTCAAGTATACGTACTTGGTTTTGAGAAGATACTTGTTTACTTAGTCTCGTCTTCTCGAGAGCGTTGATTCAGAAAATATGAAGCCTCCGTTTCTCAGGTATTCCATATAAAATATTTACCATTTCATCAAGAAAGCAAAATCAACAAAAATAAAAACAAAACAAAAAAACCATGAAGAGCCTGACAAAACGACAAAGGATACGCGCGAAGGGGTGGGGTTGGGACTTCTGAGGCGAAGAGGATGAAGAAAAGGGGAAGGGGGAAGAGAAGGAGGGGGAGGAGGAGGAGGAGAAAGAGGACGAGGACGAGGAAGAAGAAGTGGAGCAGGAAGAGGGAGGGAGAAGTGGAGGACGACGACGTTAACGTGCACTCGGGCTATAACAACATGGTGTCTTGTCAGTATCAAAATCATCTTGTCCGTCTCTTTTAATTGTAAGAGATTGAGTATGATGAGAACTCGAACAAGCAAGGAGACGTGAAGTGCTACCAAGAGGCTCAGAACCTACCAGAACGTATAGAGTGCAGCTCATTAGACCAACGTACAGAATAATCCGGACAATTTGATATTATAATTATAAAGAACTAACTTGATTGCTCTGAATATAGCTGTCAGTCGGTTGATTCATTATTTTTCCTGTTCATCAAAACTCGATCCATGGGCAAAAATAAAAATCCTATTTATTTTATGCTAGTAAACAGTAGCCACATTTATCGAAGGTACTGGGGAAAAAATTGGTCAAACCTACAAGTGAGGACAGTATTGTGTTTTTACACTATGTTAAAGAATTACAGATCTTATAAGTCAAGTAGATCTAATGGGCATACACTGCTACGGGAGGGGAACTTGGAAGATTCCATGCACTCTGGCATAATTTTGATTAACTATGGAAATACCAGTTGACTTAATTTGGGATCCATAAATGAAAGGGGAGGTGGTGGTGGGGCGGGGGGGGGGTATTTGATGATGCTTGCACTCCACTACCTATAGCGAGACGTGTTTTGCTCTTTATTTTGGAGGCCATGATGCAACATTAGGCAGCGAAGTCTTCATTGAGAACTATAAAGCGGCTGCCACGAAAGGGCACTGTCTAAGACATTGAGAAGTCTGTGTAAAGAGTACGAGCAAGGGTAGCTTCAACAGAACTTCTATTTGCTGAAAGGAAATAAAACGTCTACAAAAAATGTGCCCGTGAAGTTTCGAGGAAGATTTTTTTAGATAGGCAACTATCCGGTACTGCCCCACCTTTGTCTTCCAAAAATAACGGAAGAAATCCTATCAAAGACGTCAAATAGTCTTTTTGTAAACTTCACTGAGTTGAATGGGGAGTAAGAGCCAGTCCCTATAACATCAATCACAGCATCTTTACTTTAAAAAAACACATTCACCTAAACATTACTTCTAAATTCGCTCCCTGCGTTCTTCACGTTACTCAATCTCTTTAATCTGGAAACCAAGAAATTAGAAGAGACATTCCACTTCCTCACATCCCGACCACTTGGACTAATTGTAACATTTCTCAAGAACCTGTTCTAAAAAAAAAAACATGCCCTGCGCGATTTTAACATTTTGGTCTCTGTTGCAAAAAATAACCAGAGGAGTATAACTGTTGCAAATGAGTTGGTCCATGATAATAACGCTGTGTGGGTTTCTTGATATACATTTAGAAAAGGCGTCCAATGTGAAGGAGGAAACGGATAAGCGAGCGCTGAAGTGCTAATTCTTTTTCAGTAATTACTAGATTTGTGTGGGTGAATGTCACGTTTAGATCTGGTACAATAAATGAGAAGTGGCACTTCGTAGGGTTCACTGCCTCAGTATCGTGACTTAGGGGATATTTTTAAGCTTGTTGGTTGGCTTAAAACGACTTTGCTCTATCTCACCGCTAACGAAGAAGAGCACTCTGTGAGTTTTAAACGTACGGGGAGACTCAGGTGTGGTTTGTGGGCGTTTTAGGGGTGTTTTAGAGTGAGTCTGTGAGAGCGTTTGTTGGTGTGTGTGGGAGGGTGAATTTATTCGTCTTTTTGTGAATGGTATGGCAGGATTTTTCGGGGATTTTTTTTGCGATTTTGTTTCAAATTGTGTTCATGTGAGTGTTTGCAATTATGTTTTCCGATTATTCAAGTCGAATTAAATAATGAATGGGTCTTTGGTCAATTTTACGAGTAAATGTGTACTAGTGATTTGAGTGCACGTTAGTGTGTTTGGAAAGTGTTTGTGGGTGATTTAAGCAAGGACGGAAGACGGATTGACAGAAAGTAAATAAGGGAAAATCTTCAAATTTGAGATGTCGTTTGCACACAAGTATACACAAGGTGCGATGACTAAAGCTTAACTTGTAAATGTTTCCATATAAATGTATATATGCAAGAGAGCCCACTGGATAAAAAGCTTGAACGTTAAGAATGAGATAGCGAGAAATAAAAGGGAACCCAGAGCGAGGAACATGCGGGGAGAAAGAAAGAGGGAAAAATAAAAAGAGAGAAGGGGGGGGGGGGTAGGGAGAACAAGTTAAAGAAAGAGGTGAAGAGAAAAGCAGGGTAGTGAGAGAGAAAATTTTGAAAGAAAATGAAAGAGATGGGAGTTCTGGAACAACGCAAAAAAGTACATTTCAAACACCACCATCATTCTTTATTATTTACCTTTCACTCATATTGTGAACAGTAGTTATTACTTCCAAAGTATCTGTTTTCAGGAAAGCATATGTTACTCTAAAGCAAAGTAGCGGGAAACATAAAGAAAAAGCGAAAGTGAAACGAGTTTTGCATTATAAACTCATGAAAAGTTCATTCCACAATATGACTACGCCCGCTCCGAGAGAGTTCTCAGGGCTGTTTGCCTGACATGGTAAGATCATCTGGTTCAAGTACCAATGAGGTGTGGATGACATTTACGATCTTGCCATCGCTGCTTGGTAATCTAAAACGAAGCGGCTCGGAAGACGCCAAGATCTGCCGGCGCTCTGAGCACTCGGGGCAACAGACTTCCTCTGGTCCTGTGGAGGCAAACGATTGTTTAAAGAGAAATACTAGATAGCGTCCAATGCCCACATACTTTTCTCTTTGATGGGAGGGGAACTTGGAAAATTTCACAACAAAGAAATGAAACACGAAACATTAAAAAACAGTTTTTCGTTTACGTATTTTTAAGTCTTCTTTTTCAAAGAGAGAATTTGGGCTGCTATAATGCTCATCTTTGGAACTGGGACTATTAAATCTTCATTATGACGGAGCTGTTATATTAATATGATTATTTGATTCGTACTCAAAAGCCTCAGTGTTCGGAGAGAGAATAACCATCACTTTTTTTAGTCTTAAGTATGACAATAATACTTGTGTATATTTAATTTAGATTTTTGTTATTGTTGTCACTGTTGTTGTTTTTGTTGTTGCTGTTGCTGTTGTTATTGTTATTGTTGTTATTGTTGTATAGATTTAACGCCCCTTTCAACATCTTCACGCAATTCAAGAAGCGGGACTTCCGAATTTAACGTCCGTCTCCCATAGGACCAAGCCAAGCTAACGGGGAGTTATATAGACTCCACACAACAACTCAAATTCAAGAACATCCCGTTGGGATTTGGAACCAGGGCCACCCGCCCCATAGTCCAGCATGATACCATTGATCTGACGTAGCGCCCCAACTGTTGTTAATTCAAGATCATTGTTATAAATATGATGGTGTATTCACTTCAACATACCTCATTTGTGTTTCGTGAATCTAAAATGGCAATCTTAACACTCTGTTCTACGCTACTTTGCAATTATTGTGTGTGTGTGTGTGTATGTGTGTGTGTGTGTGTGTGTGTGTGTATGTGTGAGTTGTGTTGTGAGTGTGTGTGTTGGAGTGTTTGTGTGTGTGTGTGTGTGTGTGTGTGTGTGTGTGTGTGTGTGTGTGTGTGTGTGTGTGTATGTGTATCTCTTTGTGGGTTTTTTTTCTTTTGGGAATTCCATTCAGTCCCTAAACGGTACATGTATCGAAACGCACGCCTCATCAGGGTCGAATCAACAATTAATCTCTCCCTTTGACAGCAAGGTAGTGATGTAACGGTCATGACCTTGGTCTTGAGGGTTTAAAAAAAGGACGAGACTTCGTTTTTAGGAGACGAAGATAGGTTATCGATTGCCCCTGTCTTTCTCCTGGGATAGAGGATCAACCTGGGACAGCACTGACAGGCAAGGTCGAAGAAACTGCCTCCAAAAGGAGATAAATAGTGCAAGTGGGGCGTACAACATTTCCAATCTCAATCATTACAATACAGAAGAGTGCAGACTTGGGAGTGTTTAAGATTCCCTGCACTAAAGACCCCCGAGCGATACATGTGCTTTGTTTTAGACTGTTCTAATGTCAACTTTCCCACACTCTTTTCTCTCGGTGTTCTAGTGAAATCTCGAGCTGAACACTTATCTCGCAAAAAGGAAGAGTTCATGTTAGTCTGGAATAATAACAAATTAACATTGTAAACGGGTCTCCAATGAAGTGGTACTCAGCATTTAACTGAGTTTGTTCCCACCGCAACAACATCGCTGGGGGCGGGCTTGAAGAGTTACAGGTCCCCAGCTTGTCAAGCCGCTCATACAAGCGGGCAAGTGGCCTGATCTCTGCTCACCCGAGAGCCAAAACTCACCGTGGGACTGTGTCTAGTCT
>NW_004797448.1:875773-877071 GCF_000002075.1 Aplysia californica
ATTATTAAAGAGAGATAAGGGTGCAGGAAAATAAAGAGAGAAATGAGGAAAGGAAAAGAAAATACAATGAAGAGAACAGACAAAGTAAAAAAAGTCCTCGAAAAGGTTCTTGGAGAAGTGAAAGACAGAACAGAATGAGGAGGAGGAGGAGGAGGATAAGAGCAAAGGCATGATTCCAGGGACGGAAAAACGGGCATGAATGAAAAGGCAAGATCTGGCGGAAGTGGCTGGCCCATCAGCCATCCGGTCCTCCCCCGCTTGTGTTTATCTAAATGGCCATAAGGGTCGTCTTGCTGACCACAGGTGCCGGAGATGGCACAGATGTGTCAGGAAACGGTTATGATGCTTTGTTGACGTTTTGTTAGGAAATGAGAGGGGTGGTGGTGAGCTGAACGGAGGAGGAGAGAGTTAAAGAGACTTTGAGGGAATAATGAGAGAGGAGATGAAAGGGAAGGGAGGGAGGAAAAGCGAGTAAAAGATATGTGTGTGGGGTGGGGGTATGAAAAAGGGGACGGAGGGGAAGAGGGCGGGGAGGAGATAAGTAGAAGGAATGAGAAAGGAATGAGAGAGGTAGAGGGAGAGAAAAGGTAGTCACAAACGAGAGAAAAGAGAAAGAGGGCTTGAGGATTTAAAAAACAAGGTCTAGAGGAGACAGGAAGAAATTAAAAGACAGCAACAGAACACCATGACAGAAGTGTATGATATGTTGGAGAAAAGGAAAGGGAAAGACAAGTGGGGAGAGAAAACCGTAAAGGGAATAAATAGACGTCAGAAAGGAGAGAAAAAGATGAAGATGAAAAGAGTTGTGCAAGAGATGTAGAACAGAAAGGAGGAAAAAAAATTAATAGAACACAGTGGGGAAGTATCTGGTAATACAAATAATAAAACGTATTGAAACATAACAAGAAATAGCAGAGGCAATTTTTATCTCGGACAAAGCTAAGCTAAGTTGGTGGAAAGCCTCGAAAACATCCTCATGATGACCAAAGTTCAATAATAACCTTTCGAACCACTATTATTGGAACCGTGTTCACCCGCTTTGTCGCCCAGCATGATATCAAATTATGTGTTAATGGTGCGTCAGTAGAATGAATGATAGTCCTGGTAATAAAACATTAGTTTTAATAATCAGAATAGGAACAGTAGTAGACAGAAGCGGTTGAATAATGGAGATGAGGATGGTGGTGGTCGTCGTTATGGTGGTGATTGTGGTGGTGGTTGTTGTGGTGGTGATTGTGGTGGTGGTTGTTGTGGTGGTGATTGTGGTGGTGGTTGTTGTGGTGGTGATTGTGGTGGTG
>NW_004797448.1:878864-882536 GCF_000002075.1 Aplysia californica
TCTCTCTCTCTCTCTCTCTCTCTCTCTCTCTCTCTCTCTCTCTCTCTCTCTTTCTGTTTCCTCTCTCTCCCTCACTCACTCACTCTCAGGATTAGTCATGTTGCCTTTTCTGCTCTTTTACTTCGTATTCTTCGTCCTTTCTGCCAACCTATCAATACCTTGCACTTCGTGCACTTTTGACCACTTCTTTGGGAAGTTCACATTACGAAGATAAAGAAAACTCTTTAGTTTATAAGAAGGAGAGATTGGAACAAAGACTAAACAATAACATTTCCTCAGGCCTCAGGCTCTTCTCTCCCGTCCCTGAGTCTAGTACTTGTCGGGTCTTCAGAGAATTGGGAAAATGTCTTTCAGGCGGAAGAGGAAATGTCCGGAAATTGAATCATCCGCGCTCCAAAAAAAAAAGACATCAATTCTTCGCTTTCTTCTTCCAGCTGTAAGCGGTTTATCTCCCTTGTGACTATTTTTAATTGCTTGCTTCCAATTCTTTTTTCCACACATCTGATTTCTGGAAAATGAATGCTTCGAGGGGGAAAAATGTCCTTCACCATGAGGAAAGACACTGAACGGGTTTCCGATAGTTCCAAAAAAGCACTTGTACCGAATGAGGAATCTAAAAAGTCGAAATCTGGGGTCGAAGGTTATGCGGGGAAAAGACGATGAATACATAGCCTTGTGATTCCTCTTCACCGAATAGGATGCTAGACCGCATGTGTGTGTGTGTGTGTGTGTGTGCACGGGGAGTATTACTCACTCACCAATGATTTTTCACTCTCGTACGCCTGAGGGATGGAGCCGGACAGAAACGTAGAAAACTGCGTAAGTCGCATAGTTGGAAGAAAGCGGATTTTTTATGAGGGTTCTCAAATTACTTTCGGGGTTTCTTTTGAGGGAGAGGGAGAGAGTGGGACTGAAGAAGAAGAAGAAGAAGAAGAAGAAAAAGAAGAAGAAGAAGAAGAAGAAGAAGAAGAAGAAGAAGAAGAAGAAGAAGAAGAAGAAGAAGAAGGAAGATTCGGCACTCATATGACCTTATTGTGTTGCAAGTGCCGTAAAACTCTTACTAAAACTAGAAGAAGACGAAGAAAAAGAAGGCTGTACCATAGTTCATAGTATAGAGTGGGGAAATTAATCAGGGATCACAGACTTTTTTCTTCTAAAAAAATTCTAAAAATTTGAAAGTGAGTATAGTCAAATGTCAACTGAGAGGTAAAAGTCAGGGTGGAATCATCTTCCACTTTGAGAGATTTATCAGGCCATTGCATGCGCAAAAAGGGTTTCAGAAGAGGAAAAAAAAAACAATTATGGGTATTTACTCCCCCCCCCCCTCTCCCCCTTACCTTCTACAGTATTTAGATCATTAAAGATGTGGACTTTTTTTACATTGTCTGGCAAGACCAACCCGGGACGAGGGCAGACAGGGAGATACTCGAGACTAAAAATAACAGATTTGAACCCTCGTCATCTGTGTACAACAACCAAGTGCCTAACCACTACACCACAGAACAGTAGGGGAACTCAAATCCAAAGCCAGCAAATAACACTGTTCTGTATTGAAATTTTGGATGTTGGAAGCACCGTGTCCTCATGATCAACTCAACCTACTTCCAGAGTTTTCCAAGTCATTCTCGCCCATGGTACCCTCTGATCGCTAAATGGAAGTGTAACCCTTCAAAGGCGGAATAACATACTGAAACATGTATAATGCTTATCACCAGCCCACGTTTCATCCTTTTTCTGTTTTCTTTACCTCTCCCAATCGACGAAGTCCTCTGCATTCCTAGTGATGTATCTGTGCAAGATACAATGCAAACCTCTTGAAAATAGATCTACAAAATAAAAATTTTATTTTTGAACGAGATTCCTTATAACAAACAATCTGAGCTTGGCGAAGGTAATGTATTCTAAAGTGCATCTTACTGTCGCTGTGCGACTTACTGCTTTTTATCCCTTGCCGATTCTCGTGCAGCACGGAGAGCTCCCTACCTCCTGAGCGAGTGTCACCTTCACCCCCGCATGTTATTGTGAGTTTTGTGAGCCCGAGCGATATTTTCTCACGCTCTCCTCTGTTGTTCGACCTTGCGCTATCACTGCACACACTCGCGTTTTGGCGGGAATAAGACGGGGGCCAGGCATCAGTTAAAACTTCTAGGAGATCAGCCGTCCCCTTTCACCTCTCGGAACGCGATTTCCGCATCTTCCTTAATTCGAGCATGGGATTCCCACACGTCGGTCTTTGTCTGGTGGCCTGTTGCTGCCCTAACGTCGACATCTTGTTTCTTTAATGAGCGGAAGAAGCGGTTGATCATGCGCAATGCGATAGTGTCAGATCGCCGTTAAATGGGGACATAAACTCACGGGAACCTACGGGGGCAAGAGGAACTGGGTTATCAAAAAAAATACGAACTTGGTTGATATTTTAATTGGACGTAACCAGGATTGCTGGCCTTGAAGGGGAACGGTGAGACGCCATTTACCTTTATTAACGCTAATTGGCAATACGCCGATGCATTTCTGATCCTGAGTCAAGTGAGGAAGTAGCCTTCCGTCCCCGTATGTTTTGGTGCAGATAAGAGGGGAAAAGGAAATCGTAGAAAAGACAAAGAGTCTACAATAATAATGGATGTTGGGACATTGATAGCTCAGCGCGCCAGAGCTTAAAGTTGGCGGGCTTTCTGTCTCAAGGTTGAAACAAAAGCAAGGTGTTTGCCTTTAAGGTTACACGCAACTAATTATTTCCTTCAAACGCATACTTTTCTAATTAACATATTCTACAGTGGCAAGGAGCATTATTTTTAATTAAAAGCAATTTGTTAGTTTTCTCTGAAACTGTGCTTCACGCCTACGCAGTGACGGGGTCTCTTCACTAGGTCATGTTTTCCAGAAGTTGAGGATTTGGATCCTTGACGAACATTCAAGATGAAATGTTCCATAAATCTTGACACGTCAATTTGCATAACACCAGCTCAACCGCACCGTCTGTTCATCTCTAGAACGAAATCTTGCGCATATCATTATGCGTACATATTGTGAGCAATACAAATTTAGACACTAACCCGAGACAGTACTTCAGGCTACGTACTTATCCCTTTTTACTTATCCCAGTAATAATGAAGAATGATCTAGTGACATTCGGAATAATGAGCACGGTTTATGATCTCTCATATTACAAAATGAGGTCATGGCTGTATCCGGTGTCTAGTACATGTCCTAGTTAATTAAAGTTAACCGTTATGCTCTAGATTATATAATGGGTTTTGTTTTGTTTTATGTGGTTTTTGTTCTAGTCTAGAACTTAGATCCCCAGCGAGCTATGATCAGATGTACCAAACCCAAAATTGTGATCGTTTTCCTAATTCAGTTTATCGTTTCAGTTGCATGTGCTCGAACATATTTTGTCGAAATTCAAATTTTGTTTGTTAAACAAAGTCAGAAAACATTATAATAATTTAGGTACACTTTTAGAAAGACTCTCTTGCAAAATGTTGCTTTCTGGACTCAGAACAGTTGAACGGCTTGCCAGAGAAATATAATTGGAACGGCTGTTTTGAAAGTTTAACCTGTCTACATTCTGGGGGTCAGACACTCAAGTACTCAACTATGATTCTCTCCAATCACTTACAGTTACAGGGTAAGCGTTAAAAGCTGAGAAACACGTGTGGCCTGCGTAACGAC
>NW_004797448.1:883777-887507 GCF_000002075.1 Aplysia californica
GAGACAGACAGACAGACAGACAGACAGACAGACAGACAGACAGACAGACAGACAGACAGACAGACAGACAGACAGACAGACAGAACGTGTGGAGGATGAGGAAGAGCAGATGGACCAAGTTCTAGGAATTGTAAGATATTCAACCATCATACTATTATATCAGACGACCCTATTCCAGCACATCAACACACACTTGAATGTCACAACTCCTAATGGTGACCAGATTGGTGTCACAATCAGATTTGTACTTAGAAACTCTCGGAATACTGTAAACCAGGCTTTTTCCGCTCGCAATTCTAAAAAAAACTACGTACACGTTTTGCAAAATGTATTAATTGTTCACGAACGTTTTGAATTCGCAATTCAAGTTGCCCGGTGTCATGTTTGCTGCCTTAGTTTAGTAAGAGTTTTACAGCACTTGCAACACAATAAGTTCATAAAAGTGCTAAAAATTAGAAGTATTACAAGAAAGTATCAAGCACAAAAAGAAGGAGGAAAGATAATGACGGCAGATGTTTGATAAGAAAGAATGAACAAACCACACAAGAGATATACATATGTACTAGTATACTGCCATTTCATTTATAAGTGCAGTTGAACTCCAATGCTTCGCAGCGCAGAAAACAAGTTCAAAGACAACAGCTGGTATGTTTTATGCGCTTGGATCATGCCGTTTTTGTTTTATCAACGCACCCAGATGTGACATAACGTAACAGGTTCTGTCCGATATCTTATGAAAGTCATAAATATTGTAGTGTCGGACAATACCGGAAACTTTTTTGCCCCATATAGGAAAATTTTAAACAAAGGCAACTCATTGGAGCACTGAGTTCCTCACTGAGAATAATAATGTTGACTTCAGTATTATTTTTAAGCAGGCGGTTGAGTGCAACTTCCCAGCTTCGTTTCATCTTCATCAAAGTGATGAAGAAAAGCACTATGCTCTCTTTCAAGTCTGCCTTTTATTGTGCGTGGTTTGATCTGGGTGTTACCGGTGTCCGTAAGCTGTCATAGGCAGCTGAAAGCATCTGCATATCTTGACGTGCACTTATCATAATATGATTTCAAAGTTCAACGTGAGTCATAAACTCGTTTACAAAGTTAAACTTTGACTATAATTTTTTTTAGTTAAGTTGGATTTTTTTTACACATATATGAAGAACAATCGTCAATCTTTCCATCAGTCTGTCCAAAAATCTATTATATGTAAAATATGTAAAAACATAATAATATACATCAGCGATGGTTTATCTATCTATCTACGTATACATACACACAAACATAAATAATGTATATATAGATTTAAAATATATATTACACATTTACATATAAATATATAAATATATATATATGTATAGATACAGATAGACAGATAGATAGATAGATAGATAGATAGATAGATAGATAGATAGATAGATAGATAGATACTTGTTCTGTCTGTCCGCTAACTCTGGCCATCTTGCACCCCGTCTGTGTAATTGTCTATCCTTATCTGACCTCTATAAATATAATTTTTTGTACAATTTCTTTTTTTTTCTCTCAATTATCTCTTTCTTCAGGGTTCCTTCTTTTGTTATTTAGCGTTTTCATCTTTTTTTTCTTCTTTTGACATTCCACCGCTAGCCCTTGGTAAATGAACTTTAACGTGTCTCCGAAAGCAAAACAGGAAAACATAACATAGACCGCGCCAGTGTATTCGGTGATACCATAAAAAGGAAGTAAATCTTCTATAAAGTTAAGTTCTCCACAACAGGCCCCACCCCAGCGTGGTGCCACGCGGGCATATATCAGCTTGTCTAGCCGTCTATGACACTATTCATTTCCCATCCCACATCTCGAAGGCGTCACGGTGACCCGCCTACACCTTTTGTGGTATGCGCGTGCATGTGTGAGTTGAGTAAGACAACGAGAGGGTGAGTAAGCACGCAGTAAACCGCAAGCTGTCTTTGCTCTTTACTCGACGCCATCCAGCGAAGTTCTTACCGTGGGAACTTTCACTCGAGAATTACGGAAATGAAAAAGAAGAAGAAAGCGAAAAGAAAATCAGAAATGCATGAAGGAGCGCGGAAACAAACAAACTTGAGAAAAGGCGGGAAAGAGGCAGAGGGGCCATGTTGCTTGTCTAGGCTAGCGTAGCCTAGCCCTCGTGTTGGAGAGAATGCTGTAAAAAAAAATGAATGAGTAAGTTTGTTTACGTGCTCCCAGCACGCGAGATGTTCTGATACTGCCGTACTGCCTAACCTCAATAGTCACTTTAGTGCGGCTTTTACTACGATCTTCCGATACGAAGCTAGTTAAGTTCCGAAGGGCTCTTGGAGCCAAAGTGGGTTTTTTATCTCACGAACTTGGAGAACTACAACTCATCACGATTAAGACAACACTTCCAATTTTTCATACCTTTGATTTCAGTAAAAGGAGAGTTCATTTCTCTCACAAAAAGATAAAACAAAATTAGGTTGTACGGTAATCGCCTAGGCCTACTAGATTACTTGACTATTATCAAAATACGTAGTATGGTTGTAAACTTGACTTGGTCATATAATAAATTGCTGCTTCTGCACCTACAAACAGACTAGGTTGGGGCTCTTGCTTCCTTCTTGCTTTGTCGTTTTGCCCGTTTTGTTTTCTAGATACAAGATAACCAACGTCTGTGGTGTAGCGGTTAGGTGTCTCCTTTTCGTACGTAATAGACCCGAGTTCGATACCTGAGTTTGGATAAATTTTTATTGAGTAGCTCGATCTTTCTGCTTGGATGTTGTATCCCTCTCAGTCCGAGTTGGTCCTGTCAGGTAGAGTCGTAAACCCGTCTGAGATGAATGTAAGAATCAAGAAACTAAAAGAGAAAGTAGAATTTTGAGCCGAAATTTGTAACGTGTTGATTACTTCAGAGAAAATCTTCATTTCTGACCAAGCTGTTGAAAACCGTATTGTGTCTACTTTTGTATTTCTCGATTGAGAACGAGGTTATGCTTCCTCTTCATGATTGTAAGTCTTGTAACTGACTTGCTTTTGGGGTTCTTTATTTAGGTTAGCGTTCTAAAATGTGTACATTTGTCAAAGGAAGATCACTTAACAATCTCACTTTTCTACAGACTCGAACCTCAACTTGTCTCACATGAGACAATGGCATAACAAATATATAGTCTAAAATGCTTGAAATGGGTTTAAAGAAAGGCAGTCCTATCCACTGAGTTTGCGCCACTGGGATAGGACTGAGGTAGACGATATCACCATATTAAGCGAATTTGTCATCAAAAGTAGGAAATCAGATTTAAAGAGAACCTGTGGTGGACTTTGAAATGAGCTTTCCTTTCTTCTTCTTTTCAAGGTAACCATAATTCTTGTCTAACAGAAGTATACAATGTACATAATTTATTTGATCTCACGCAGGTTTTACTTTTTAAAGGCTCCTGTCCTCGTTTGGATCAATTTCACGTTCTAATTTAGTGTTTGTTTTGGACTTATCCGAGACAGTAATTTAGATCTAGTTTCTTAATTGATTTAAGAAGTAGATCTAGTAGTTATTGAATTTCTATCGCCATCCACGTGCTTCTTTTCTCTTCAATCGCTGTTCGCTTTATCCACGCCAAAGGTGTGAACCGCAAACGAGCGGACAGGGATTGCATCACCGTACAAGCATGTGCTACTTCCAGAGACCTCTGGTATTTTCCCCCATTACCATGGCACTTTGAGGTTGGGTTGTCAGGAAAAAGGTAGCGAGGGGGGGGGG
>NW_004797448.1:887884-891000 GCF_000002075.1 Aplysia californica
TATTGGATCTATCTATCTATCTATCTATCTATCTATCTATCTATCTATCTATCTATCTATCTATCTATCTATCTGTCTATCTATCTACCCATCTATCTATCTACCCATCTATCTATCTACCCATCTATCTATCTATCTATCTATCTATCTATCTATCTATCTATCTATCTATCTATCTATCTAGCGTTTAGTTTTAGTAAGGTTTTACGGTGCTCGCAACTGCATAAGGTCACATATTGAGCGCCGTTATCTATTTATCTATTGTCCGCGAGTCTATCTATGTAAATATAGTATAATATGCACCTGTCTATCTTCGAGTATTTGTTTATTTATTTATATTTCTGTATGTCTATTTATTGATCCTTGATATGTAAGGAGAGACTAAGAAGCGTCGATAAAAAGAAAGCAAACTCACGATTGAAAATCAAGCTACTGCAAGTCGTGTGGTCATCACTTTGTCTATTGCGTGGCTCTGATCCTGATTACAAATGAATTATAAATATGAATTACTAATTGTTTAAGATATAATATTTCAAAATATAACAAAACTTTGCACTAGTCCGTTTGTTGATGTGGACAAAACACTTTTTCACATGTTTTAAAGAACGGAGTAGCTGGTTGAAAGGCGCTACTGGTGAGTCCTACTTCTGTTCTTCCCTCCATTTTGTGTTTTCTGTCTATCCGTCTTACTTTTTCCCTGCAGCACTAAATGACCGTCATTGTGTCGATAATATGCTTGTCTCTACTAGAACAAGCAAACATAAACATGCAAAGCAAAGAACTGAGAAAGATCAAAGAGCAAACTGAAATAAAAAAGGGCTGATATAAGATGTAGCCTCGTCTTACAACCACAAAGAAAAAATGATATCAAAGAACATGTACTGGTTTTAAATAATCGAAGGGTTTAAGAAAATCAAAACGTCACATCTGTTGGCCAGGTTTATTCCTCATCTGCAGAGCGGTGAGCCATTTGTTTGACACGTGGCCTATTTGGTAACTTGGAGGGGCCACAAAGATTCCCGTAACAATAACATTGACTACGTCATAAAAGAAATGGCGGGTGTGGTGAACTGTGGTGGCGCAATAGCTAGGTTTGTGGTTTGAGGGCAACTCGTGTGGTAAGGTGGAAGTCACAGGGACGGTATCAGAAGGTTGAAGTCACAGGGTTTATATCTTTGTGAGGATGTCACAGTTTGAATGTCACGTGGTAGATGTTGTAGGCTGGATGACAAAGGCTGGATGTCACAGGGTAGATTTCATAAGGTGAATGTCATAGTAGAGTGTCACTTTTTTAATGTAATATGACGGATGTCACACGATGGATGCCACAGTGAATGTGTCACAATTAGATTATCCCAACTGAATGTCAGAGATCTAGGGAGGGATGTGTTAGGGTGAATGTCGTATTTTAGGTGTCATGATACGAGTCTATTATAGACGACCTCACAGTTTTAATACATGTATCACTACAGGATGGATGGGTGTCATATTGACGGTGTCACAATTTGAATATCACAAAGCAGAAGAATTTTATATTTAGAATGTTGGCGAATGTCGTAGAGGGGATGACACAGGGTTTATATCACAGTTAGTTAGAATTCAAATGGCACGATGCCTCAGGTTGAGTGGATGGATAGGATGTCATCATGAGAACAGCCTTATGATACCCATTCACCTTGTGGTATTCAAATTGTGACATCCTGGATGCTCGGGGTGGTTGCTACGATTTAGGGAGGGGGGACGGTTGGAAGGTAGATATAACAGGGTGACCGATAGGAAGGTTGTCTACAAGAAAGTATGGGAAAAGCTTCATAGTCAGAAGCTTGTGTTTTATAGAAACACCCTCTGGGTGGAAGGGAAGAAAGTAATGAAAGTAAGGGAAAACTAACGACGAAGTACCATGATCTAGAGTGATAACAACAGACACTCAAACAAGAACCTAAATGGCATAATACAGCTGCGACACAGACTCAGCGTTTTGTCGGGGGTTTTGAGCCCTTTCTTTATTTACAGTTAAAAACACACAGCTGCAACTGTCCTCAAATGCTACCCCCAAAAATCAAAATCTACGCCCACTTCAAATACTTATGAAATTTTTAAAAATTTAAAACTTCGTATATTTACATGGGTGTAATGGATTTAACGCTTCTTTGGGCAATATAAGGTTAAATTAAAGGCTGGACCTACGAACTTGGTTCTCTTCTCCGATATAACTGAACCTAATTTTTTAACCGTTCAAGAACATCTTATCAGAAATTCGGAACAGACATAGCCTAACATGACACCAACTGAGCTATCACCAGTACACCCCACACTGCATTAATTCTCTGATCTAAAAGAGCGTATTAGGAAGCTTACTAATACATTCTAAAAAGGTGTACATTAGACAGACCCACGACGTGCAACGAAAAGATCTAGACTTTATCGTATAATTGTTTAACTCTTTACCACTTCACGAAGCTTCCTGCACCAGCTGAAAAAGCCTTCAGTGCAAGACAAACTGCACATTATAATATAAACATAGGAGATTTATGGAGACTAATGTTTTCAGATTTCTTATCACTCATCACCAAAGCTCGCGTTCACACGACATCCTCGAGATGTTATTGCAAAAGAGTTCAGTTCTGTAGATAAACAAATAACAAGAAGTCAAACGACAGGGGTTTTAACAACCACATGTTCTGGACTGTGTCGGATGTAGTCAGCTGGAGGTTCCGAGTGCCCGTGAGGGATGGTAGATCTACTGGTCTGAGACCTGGGATCTCAGACCTGGGACCTGGGACTGTCACGTGGTTGCTTCATAGGCAGGGGATGAGCGTGAGAAAAAGTCAGTTGAGGACGAAGAGCTGTAGAAGAGAACTTACGGTTAGGTATGTTTGTTTACGACATTTGTGGGTTGGGGGTTAGTGGCAGGATGAAAACTAAGTCAAGATGCTGCAAGTCGGGATGTACGTCGGTCGGTGTTATTTGGGGAACTCAAACGCTGGATGATAGAATGCGACATTTGTAACCTTGAGTTTGATAGAAAGTTGAACAATGCACTACAGGAGTTTCGCGCACGCGTGTGTGTATGTGTGCGCGCGCGCGTGTGTGTGTGTGTGTGTGTGTGTGTGCAT
>NW_004797448.1:891201-893946 GCF_000002075.1 Aplysia californica
GCGCGCTCGTGTGTTTGTGTTTGTGTGTATGCTAGTGTGTGAGTGTGTGGGTATGTGTGCGTGTGTGAGCGCGCGTGTGTGTGTGTGTGTGTGTGTGTGTGTGTGTGTCTGTGTGTGTGTGCCGACGTGAATGTATGTGAGTTTTGATAAGGTTAAGAGAGCTTCAGTTAGTTGTAAAATTGCAGTGTGTCACATAGATTGTTTGGTTTGCTGATTGTTTTGTTTTGGGTTCTGTTTGTTGTTTGTCGTTTTGTTTTTTTCTTACTATCTCTCTTTCTTTTATGTGGGTGTGGGATCTTTTTAAGGGAGGTACAGTTACCATTCAACACGGACACAATCAACGGCACTGCCCCAAGTGTCTCTAAGACTCTAGACATCTCTTCCAGACATCTCTTCCTGAATGTCATTATAAGCATTTAATTTGTTGTTTCCAGAACACAGACAGTGAAGGAAGAACGTGAGAGTACACACGAACGCATGCACAGATTGACATACACGTACGGGGGGGGGGGGGGATAAAATAAAAAAGTAAGGGGAACAGAAAGAAAAGAAGGATTGCTAAGGAAAGAAAGTTTCTGATAAGGAAAAGAGGTGTACGCGTGTGCATGCGAACACATGAAGAAACGAACATTCACTAGCACGCGCACCCACGCGAGCGCCCATGTGCAGACTCGCGCACGAACACTCATGCAGTATGCAGGGAGTTTTTGTCCTTCACCATATCTATCCCTATAACGGCCTTTGTTGGCTGCTTTTCCTTTTCATTCACTTGATATATTTTTTCACTCCCCAATGCCTTGTTCCCAGGCCTATCTCGTCCCCGGGGGGTCCCAGGTCGCTAGAACAAGGCCGCAGACGCGCACACAGATTCTGATTGGTTAATTGAAGCGTTTACAGAAATATCCCCTACCGCGATATCGCGCGCTTTTTAATGCCAAGACCACAAACATTGTTATGAAAGCAAACCTGCAACTGTAGCGCAGCAGCGCAGCCATAGACTAGGGAGTGCGCGCTGATTATGTCAACAAATGAACGCGGCCCGCGGGAATCCCCGTTGGTTATTTCTCAAAGCGAGGCTTCTCAATTAGGCGTTAACTAACGCTAGGTGCATCCAATGGAATCCAGTGGCACCCAAGCCAAGGCGTGGGAGTGTTGGGCAAGAGAAAAATGAGACGGGGGGTGGAATCTCTCAGTCTTAATATCTCTGTTTTTATCTTTGTTGTTCAGCGCTGAGAGAAAAGAAAAAAAATTGTTTTGTGGTTAAAAAGAGAGGTGATTGAAAAGAGGGCGGGTGGGTTTGGTTGTTTTTTTTTGGGGGGGGGGGGTTTTGGGGGGGAGAGTAATGGGGAACTGAACGGAAAGGGAAAGATAAGAGAAAGAGGAGGAAGGGGAGGAAGTTACAGGCAGTAAGTTCAGAGCATTTTTCACCTTTAGTTCCATTTGTTGTTTCTTTTCATTCTGCAATGAATGTCAGAGGTTTTCAATTGACTGTTTTTTGGAGGGAGGAGTGGTTAGGATATTTCTGTCCTAAGCTGACAAACACCTTTTTTCCTTTTTGGCGCCAATTTTGTTGTATTTGCTAAATCGATAGCATGATCAGTTACCCTACGTGCGTGAAAAAACCAAAGTGAAACTGAGACTAGTTTTTTTAATGAATTAGAATTCAAATATCGGAAGTAAACCTTTCTTTAATGATTACGCTGACAAAACGCCTTTGTATCTCGAAACTGCTGTGAATAAGACAATGGCGTTTTGTCAGCGTACTGCAGATCTGAGGACCTTTGGGGCCCAAATTGCAGATGACTGGTTGTCTATTCTTGACGAATATTGTGCCATACTTGATTTGTTGTTGTTGTTGTTGTTGTTGCATCACACAAAAGAAGGGAATGGGAAATGTTGACAGACAGACAGAAAGACAGACAGACAGACGGACAGACAGACAGACAGACAGACAGGTTGGGGGAGGTAGGGAGGCAAGGGGGAGGGAGAGATGCAGAGAGAGAAACAGAGAGAGAGCGCGCGCGAGAGAGAGAGAGAGAGAGAGAGAGAGAGAGAGAGAGAGAGAGAGAGAGAGTTGGAAAGACTTAAAAATAGAAAGGGAGAGAGAGGGGGATAGGGAGAGGGAGAGAGGGAGAGAGAGGGGGGATAGGGAGAGGGAGAAAGGGAGAGAGCAAAGAACAAAAACTCTACACTCTCTATAAACTTCTAACATATGCCAGAGACCCTCGAAAGTGTCTCTAATGTTCTGTAATTATTCAAATGTGCGCTATTTAAAGCCATTTACTGAAGAGTACAGAGCCTTGCGTCGTCATCATCTCCATCTGTCACTTTGATCTCTAATTCTGATGAATCCTCGACGAATGTTATCTTATCACGGCGGAAACCGTCAGGCGATAATCCTCTTCGCGTCTTATCTCTGCCAGGCAAGCTATAAGAAAAATGTGTCTTAACTTTGAAAGAAAGCTAAGCAAGCTTAACATATGGTTTTCATTACTTATCGCTTAATTCGTGTGTGCATAGTTCTTATTCCTCTATTAACGCTTTACTTATTTCATTTCTTTTTCAAAGCTGTGATGAAAAACCCGTTTCAAGCGACACTCCGGATATAATATTATGTGAATTAACTGTAAAGTGTATTTGTGTTTAATAGATAGATAGATAGATAGATAGATAGATAGATAGATAGATAGATAGATAGATAGATAGATAGATAGATAGATAGATAGATAGATAGATAGATAGATA
>NW_004797448.1:894268-895977 GCF_000002075.1 Aplysia californica
TGTGTGTGTGTGTGTGTGTGTGTGCATGTGATTATGTGTCTTTGTCTGGTTGTAGGTTTGCATTATATTTGAGTTTAAAAGTGTGTATGTGAGTGTGTGAATCTGTATAATATTGTGAGCTCATCAGTCTTGCGTATACGTATGCGTAGATGTGCCTGACTGTTTGTATGTCAGTGTATGTGTCAGTGTGTATTTGTGTGAGTCAATAATAATGTTTGCATGTGTGGAAATGTCTTCGTATAGTACGTTTGTGTATAAGAACCGAGCGTCACTTAAGGCTTATCAGCATTCTCAGTCTGTTATCAGTAACAGGTTATCTGCTGTGATCAAAAGTGACGTAAAATCTCCATCAACCTTGAGATGGAAGGACGACGGTGACCGCCATATTGCGTGAAGCAGTTACTGAAACAGCAGCAGCAGCGACAACAATAGCAAGAACTGCATCAACAACAACAAAAACAACAACAACAACATTAACAACTACAACAACAACAACGCCGACGACGAAGACGACGGCAATGACGACGACGATAATGGCAACAGCAACAACAACAACAACAACAACAACAACAACAACAACAACAACAAAATAAATAATAACAATAACAACAACACAATAACAATAACAACAATAACAACTTCAACAACAACGACGACGGCGATGACGAAGAAGATGACGACATCAAAAACTCCAACAAAATTGCAGGAGCTGCAGAAACAGCTTTAGAGAAGAAAAAAATTAAGCTGCCGAAACGAAAGAGCACCTGAAACAACTGAGGCAACAGCAGAAGAAATTTTAATGGTTTACAACAGTAATAACAAGGGCAGAAATAGATGTAGACCCATCATCGCAATTTGCCAAAGCAGAAGAAACTACAGAAACAACCAACTCCGGACTTTCCTGCAACAATGACATTCTAACAATAGTAGAATTTTTTTTTATGTAAAAAATCTCCCCAAAGATAGTCTTTGCCTTCTCAGGTTTGTACAGGTCAAGCGACATTTTATCCCGATAACTATCTATTTTTTTCTAGCTATTTTCACCTAATGCATATATATTGCCATGTTTTTTTCCTAGTCTTTATAGTGAAGGTATGGCTGACATATTTTTCATGCAATTTAATGAGTTTTAAGACTCGTGTTACCGATATTTATTAAACAATAAAACCAATCTTCTACAATATCGCAATACCGGGTACAATTAAAAATAAAATCAAAATAGCTTTATTATAATGAATAATAATATTCTCACTGTATGTTGCACTCTGAAATGCACGAAGCAAAATCGCGTTGCTTACGGTCAAAGGGAAATAATCGCGGAAAAATTATTTGCAATTTTTTTCTTCTTATTTTTTCTTGTTTTCCTTGGCAAAATACTTCAATATTTCCCTCGGTCCGGAAAAGTAATCTTTCCGGAGATTTGTTCGTTCATACTTTTGTTTTCATTCTTCTTTTTTTTTTCTCTTTTTTTTTCTTTCTTTTTTTTGTGTTGAAAATGGGTTCGTAGATAGGGTCAATTTATTAAAAAGATGAGGCTCAGGTTCTAGTTTTTGCATTTTTCAGAGATGTGCACCCTAAGTCAGTCATTTTTGTAAAAAAAAATATTTAAAAAGTATCAGCTTACTTTACAAAACACCCGCACGCACATATCGTTTTGCTTGACCAAAAAAAAACATATTTGGCAAGTACATTGCCAGACACAAATACAG
>NW_004797448.1:897510-916009 GCF_000002075.1 Aplysia californica
GAACACACACACACACACACACACACACACACACACACACACACACACAAACACACACAGAGACACTTTACTCGTTTATATTATTTCTTTAAAATAAAAACTGATATTAACCCGCAACACAGTTATACGTACTTAGATGTATTAAGCATTAACAACTCATAAATCTAATCATAAAATCCCAGCTATATTTTTGTCTGTGCCATCATTCCTCATCAACAGCTGAAGGTTGTTGTCTTTTCTCACATCTATAAACAATGTTTTCACATTTTATTTAATGCCCTCCTCATCTGTTGAGTTAGTCAATGCAAACACCAGTTCCTCATTCAAAGAATGTTTTTTATCGATGTTGAAATGAGATTCTAAGCTTTCGCAGCTGAAAATAAACGTTGTGTTTTGGCACCAATTCAGAGTCAATATCTACTCGTAGTATTATTTCCTTTTTTTTATACAGGACGATGGCTCAAGTTTCAGAGTTTAAGAAAAGGAAGATTGAGGTGGAGGAGGGATAGAGCTTACATTTGTTGATCTTGGGGAGGGGGACGGGGAGGGAGCTGCAAAATGTACCATTCATTCATTCATTCATCCATCCATCCATTCATCCACCCATTTCCTGTCCTTCACCCAATCATTGATTCATTAATTTATTGGCAAATTACTTTTTTTTCTCCAATGGCTTGAAACGGTTATTTTGAATTCTTGTTCAGAAGAAATAAACGTGTACACAGCTTTGTCAGAACCGGTTTCACAAGTCACCCGTGTAGGCAGACGACATCCAAAGATACAGATTGTCACACTACGTGTTCGTGTCACTCGGTACAAGGTCATGCTGTGATAAGCGCCATTATGACGCAGTTCCGTGACCTTCATCCGATCCCGACTGTCAGCAAAACATAGCTCTCTTGATTTCCGTTTTAGATAATTCCGGTATCGCTTGTAAACGTTTAAAAGGAAAAACGAAAAACAGAGGGCGGGCGATATCTTGAGGAGAACACTGGCTTTCGGCATGAGTTTTGTCACGTTTACGTTGTGAAAGCAAGGGGAAAAAATAGCTCTTACTACGCATTACGCGGGGAATTCCTGATAGGGTCTGCTGCACTAAGCACACAGACCTAATCAACTGTGCTGCCAATTCCATATATTATTATGTAACTACGTGTAAGCTACACGTTGTAGTGCATAGTTTAACCCTATCCGTACGTCGTGTTTTACTATCGTAGCCTTACGATGTGGGGAACTCTGTGCCACCACTTTCCTAAGAGTAAGAGAAAATTTACTCGTCAATCCGACTCGTACGCTTTGCATAGCAGTCTGTCAAAATGATTTTTTGAGAAATACATGTACTGAAAGTTTCAAAGAGATCTTCGCACTAGAAGTATTCTAAAATATGAAGAGTACAACTCCGAGGGTACACAATTACCCCACGGCGTAAGGATAGGGTTAAAGTTCTAGTTTAAAGAAGCAGTTACTAAATTAATGGGTACTGCTGTGTTCTCTCGTTTTTGACGTTGTGCCTATTAGCATCATTTTCCTAGTGTTGTATACATTTAATTTGTGAGGCATCGTGGGGAAATGAAGCGTTCATCAAAATAATGCAAATTGAAAAAAACCGACGTATTTCCGCTTTTGGTCAATTTTTGTTGAATTTTTGGTTGTTGTTTTGGGCTCAACGCATGTTATACCCATTTACACAGCTATGAGTGAATTTTACTTAAAAACGTTGATCAAAGACACAAAAATGTAAATTTTGTTTCCAAGGGCACTCTCAAGTATTGGCAGCCATTTTCCCACTAATTTTACTTCTGACACCAAGCGACCAACACCCTTCATTGGAAAGAGATAAATTTACTTCTATTCAAGATAGATGGGTATTTTTTTCACATTATGCAGGACAACCGAACAAGCTTTAACTTACTTTAAGGTAATGCCATTAACCCTAAATACCCAAAAACTGACGAGCGTCAAATTCCACAGCGTCGTGACACATATTTTATTTGTCGTAAGAAACTAAAACATTTCGAACAAACAACACTGATTTTATTTTTGACCCACCATGAACATTTTTAAATGTTCGATCATGCTTTAAAAATCTGCACATGTTCGGATCCACAAAGAAAATTAATTGTTAAACTTTGTTTTTTGTGTTTTCACGGCTCTGCACCCACAAGTTGGAGTCTGTCCCGAAATGGGTATTTAATCGGAGGTCTCACCTTCCGTCGCTTTTTTAATAACGTTATTGTGTTGAAAGAGAAGTGAAGATAAAAGTATGCCTTTCAAAGTGCTGATCGACACTTTTCATTAACAGTGGTGGCTGATATAGGACATGGGGCATATAATGATAATGAGCTGGATATACACCTGAGCGAGGCTTTGAGTCTTGTGTCAGAGGCCACTGTAGGATGAGATGAACCGTATTTGACGTATTCTTTGTTTAAGTAAGAGTTTTACAACATTCGTAACTCAATAGGGTCATATTAGTGTCGAACGTCTGAGGTGTTACTGGAGAGTAACATAAAAAGAAAAGGAGTGAGAGATAAGGATGACAGTCGTTAGACAGGAAAGAAGGAGCAACCCACACCAGAGCACCTGTCAATCACACACTTTGAAGAATTTAAAATCTTGAGCATTCGAAACGATACCACCATCCTATGTTAGGATTTTCGAAATACCTAGACCCGATTCATCACAAACATGACGTAGATTTCGGGGGAAAGCTCCTCTTCCAAAGTACATTTACGCTGTAAAGCGCTGTGGGCGATACTTTTCTGGTATTTGTTGTTGTTATTGTTGTTTGTTTGTTTGTTTTATTTGGAGATGTAAGAGAGTGATAACTCAAAAGAACCCTTTCCATGAATGTTTCTTAATAAGAAAATGCATTCTGACTTTTAAAACTTGTTCTATTACATTGTGTATTCTCAATCTTACATCTTCCGTGTATGCATGCCCATCTGACCCAGACACTAGTCGAATCAGAAAGTAAAATGTCTGGAAACAAATATGATTCAGTCTCTATAAACATTACTCATGTTCAATATCAAGCAACAGCTCGAGTTAGACAATTAAACAACATTTGTTGACGACAGGCAAAATTATCAGTCATTGGTCACTACTGGACAACCAGCACAATCCTTCACTCGTTTTTACGGTGAGAATGTTGCCAGTCTGCGTTGTTGTTGTTCCTGTTCTTGTTTTGTTTTTAGGGGGTGTATGTTTGGGTTTTTAAAAAACGAAGATAAAAGTAGAACGAAATCCTTTCAGCCCATGTGATAGTTGATAGGATTACTATAATCAAAATATGTATTAGGATCGATTCCTAACGGTAGGAGTTGCTCTGGGTTTCGTAGTTACATCAATGTTATCCCTGATGGGCGAGTCAAACATAACTAAAGACAGTTTTCGACGAGACGGTTCAAACTAAAACAAACTTCAAATATCAACGTGCACTTTTGCAGATGTTACAACCGATGCTGAAATTGTTTTGATTCATTTCTCAAACTGAAATGTCTTCCTTTAACATTCTTTAAATGCAAGATACACAGCTCTCGAAAACAATCTCAAACGTTCTACAATGTTACAGCAGATGTCAACACACGTCTTTTTAAGACATCATTTAAGTTTCTCGAATAAAAGAAGGAACCAGCTTATAGTAGACAATCAATACCCTCTGGCCCAAACTAGTCAAGCTCACAGCCTTTCAAAACGTAGATCTATGGTTTCAGCTCCTAAGACAAAAACATTACTTTTTCAAAACGGCAACCTCGCATGATGATGCAAAATTGCTACAGGAGCAAATTGCAGCCCACATCTTTCATTCTCTCAGAAATCAATTTCAAGATGGAAGATTAACATAAGTGTCTATAGATCAATACGGCTTTATCCACCACGTTTCCATCTTGACCTAGGTCAAAAGCGAGATATTTGTTATCCAGGGTTATCGGGTGAGTACCTGTTGCGAGCTTCTTGATGTGTGTCTTGTCTTTCTGACAATACCTAATCTTACAGAATAGGATATCGTTGTTGTGTCGCATCACTCGTGTAAGCACAGTCAGCCAATCAGGATACTAAACTTTTAATGATTGTGATAACAGGAAGCGCGTCTTAATGTCACTGACCTTTGCCGCTATAATTTATTTCAATGTTCTGCATAATAATGATAATAGGAAACGCACGCTGACGACTATTTTCGACAACTTTTCTTGCATTGTTACATTTATCTCAAGAACGGGAGTGAACCATCTTACAGTCTACACAATCTTGTAGTCAGTGTACTGTTTTCAAATTTAAAGAAAATAGACGTTAATATTCAAGTTTGATCTGAAAGTAGTTAAGTCTCTTAGCAATTAGTCCGTAATGAATGTAATCAAATGAAAAGTATTTTGTTGTGAAAGTGAAAATCTTTCTGGCTATTCTGGTCGCTATTTGAAGAAGGGAGAAACTATTTAACTTATAAACAGGTTATAAAGACTCTATTCGTACTTTTGAAGGCCAAATAAACAGTCCATTTCTTTACGGTGTGAAATGTAGAGTCTTGAAAGCTATCCCACTTGCATATTTATTCATTTCATGTAGCAGGCCTGTGTTTGTCCGTTCTGCTATTTTGGGAGGAAGTGAGTGAATGATGGGGAGAGAGCTAGAGAGTGAGAGAAAAAGAGGGGGCGGGGAGAGAGAGAAAAAGGGGAAGGAGAAAGGAGAGAGAGAGAAGAGAGAGCTGTGCACGGACGGAGAGAGAGCGGGGAGAGAATATGATGTTTGACATCATGCATGTGTATATTCTGTGTTGCAGAAGATGGTGAAAGTGCTGCCAGTGTCTTTGAAAGAAGGATCCATTTAGAATTTATATCTATCTTATCTTATCAAACCCTATACATGTATCCCTAGAATCCGATTCATCTGTGACCAAAAAAAAAAATCCAATCATACTTCACTTTTTTTAATAGACAGAACCTAATTCCTATCACCTCAGAAAAAATATGGTGTTAATCACGTTAGTCATAAAAAAAAGTGTCTACAAAATATGGAAATCGTATCTCAAGTGTCTGCGTATTTGAATGATTATGACATTGTGTTCACTCATGGTAAAACCGACACAGAATATCGCCACCGTCGCAAACAATGCACTAAGTAAATATCTAGAGAATTTATTTTTTTGCACCCTCCTAAGCGCGCTCATATGACCTTAGCAGTTGCGAGCGCCGTAAAACCCTATACTAATACTAATACTACCAAAAATACCCTCCCAAAGCTCTGTCAAAGATGCACTTTTCAACAGCACCAACATGCAGTTTAACGCTGCGATCAGAGCTTACATTTTTCTAGCTTTTTATGATTCCTGACAGGAACAGCGCAACCAATCGTAGTTTGTTTTTTGCCACTGGTGTAAAAAGTACCAAAACGGACGTCAGTGGATTGCTCACGACACCGACGACATAACCTGATATAAGATAGCTTCGTGTTTGTTGTTGTTGTGGGGTACGTAAATTTGCGCCGAATTTTATTGGTGGTATCGATTACGATGGTATCGAATAAGCCTGCGGGTTGTAAGTGTGTGACTTAACTGATAAGTTTTACTAATACAATGGAACGAGCTTATTACAAAAAATGAAGTGTTGGAAAGAGTTGGAATTGAAGCTATCAACACGACCATAAAAAGATGGAGATATTTAGAACATGCTCTAAAAATACCGCCGAAGACAAGATTGCCCTATCAGACATGGTATTGAAGACCAACTGTGGAAAAAGAAAAAGAGGTAGACCAACTGGGAGTTGCAGAGGCACAATTAGGGATGAGGCAATCACCCAGGGCCTGGGTGTGCTGAGATTGGAGAAGGTGGCCAGGGACAGACAAGCGTGGCGTCGATTTGTGGTATAGTAGTACATATACGTGTAGTTGTAAATTCACTAAATGAACCTAAAGACTATACTGTACTAGCAATTTACTTGGTTGGGGATAACAAAACTGTTTCGTATGTTGTTGTTTTTTTAATCTGTGAATTGATATGACACCAGTAAAAATTTAATGGAAAAAAAATCAGTTTGGATACTTGGCACTTGGCGAACGGAAGAGGTCTGAAGCACACCAAACATGAGATTGCTCGGTACCCGTCTAATACTCTAAAAGTGAATCGATACCAGCAGCAAAAAAAGCAGCTTGTTATTTTTGTTCCATGGTCAGCGCCAACATCGGACTTTAACCTCTTGGCGTGTCCAGAGAGTTGGATGAGAGAAGGGAGAAGAGGGAGGGCGGGTGAGAGGGGAGGGGGAGTGGGGGGAGGGGGGAGTGGGTACCACCTACGTTTTACAGAGTGGTGCAGAGACTCCTCTCTGCCAATGATCTCTCTCTCTCTTGACCTGTCCTACAGGATGACTAAGCACATTTATTATTTAACACTTCTTGATGTTGTTGTTGCTGTTGTTGTTGTTGCTGCTGCTGCTGCTGCAGTTGCTGTTGCTGTTGTTATTGCTGCTGATGTTGTTGTTATGCTGTTGTTTTTGTTGTTGCTGCTGCTGTTTTTTGTTGTTGCTGTTGTTGTGATTGCTGTTATAATTCTTGTTCTTGTTCTTGTTCTTGCTTTATTTGGTTTACGGTTAAAGGTTTTGAGGGGGGTGGGATTACTTGAAGACGGGGTGAGGTGATGGTATTGTCCGACGCCTTATTTTGTTAAATCAGCGTAACACCAACTCCTTCGGCTCTTTATGTATTTATTTCTGCCAATTTACCGTGAGGGTTAAGGGGCCCAATACTGAATTATTCAAACAAGTCTATAATTTCCACTACGGCATGTTACCTATACCCGCTAGCCGTTACTATTCGAGTCGTCGGTTTCGCTTCCAGTACAACGGGCTCAATAATATGCATTTCTCACTAGCCATGGTGAATATTCACGCTCGAGAGAGCTGCCGCCCAGGTGTAAGAAACTTCTCAGGCATCAGAATCATTACTTTTTTTGCAAAGGGCAAAGTCTGTTATTTGGTTTCATATTGTTGAGTATGATGATGGCGTTGGTGATTTAGTGGTTGTTAGGCTATTGGACTCGCACCCAAAAGGCTGTAGGATCGAATCCCTCAGGGTTCTGACGTTGTGTTCCTGGAAAAGGCACTTTTACACGTATTTTTCTCATCACTTCACACGGGTGGGAACGTGTACCCTGTTACAGACAGTGAAAGATCTTGTTAGTTTGTTAGTGTCCTAGCTTTTAATCGGATCAACTGCTTGCACTATGTGCTTTCCGGTAAACCGACAGCGTTTCTGTGTGTTCTAGGGTCTGCTGGTGTAATATTTAGTAGTTGTAAAGCGAACCGAGCAAGCTGCATAGCGGTGATATGCGCTATACAAAATGCTATTTATGATTGTAATTTCTATTTCATCGTACTCTGAGCTTCTTGTGATCAATTTTATCCATCCTCATTTGTTGTATTATCAATTAGATAGATAGATAGATAGATAATTAGATAGATAGGTGGGTGTGGGTATTTTATATATATATATATATATATATATATATATATATATATATATATATATATATATATATATATATATATATATATATATGTATAACAAAAGTCCATTAGCAACTATTCAATATTCACGAACTATTGACTGCGTTCGCAATGTCACACACGCACTAGAACTAGAGCTATAATACGATGACGCCACATCACCACTCATAACGCTTCGAATTTCGAATAGGGAAGTGGAGCTCATTGTGACAGTCTACTGTTCCATCTGCAGCATTTGGTTTTTTGGGGGGCTTTTTTGTTTTTTATTTTTGTTTTTTTAGTAAGGTCTTACGGCGCACGCAACTGTATAAAGTCATATGAGCGTAAAGGGGTGGATGTCAACAGAGGAGTCGAAACGGGGAATCAGGCTTACTCCGCTCACCTCTCTTTCATCAACAACACAAAGTCTGCTTCCACTATCAAGGCACCCCGGAAATAGCAGTTCACAAGAGATTGACAAATATACAGTAGAAGTAGAGGAAAATGACGATTGTAAAGATGAGGAAAGAAAAAGCAGCTGTTCCCCCATGTTGTTCCGACACAGTATGAGCATGACATTGATTATACATACATACATACATATATATATATATGGGGGAATTCTCCTGAAAACTTGAACTTGCCCATACCCCTTACTGCAAACACCATAAATAACTTTCTTTATTTCAAATTATTGTTAAGATGAGATAAGCCGGTGGGGAAAAGGTTGCCGAACCTGGACTAGGCAGAAAATATCCATTGAAATGATATGCTGAAACAGTGTGGGGGTTTTTGTTGAAAAATCAGCATTTTTTAGGTTTGAAAACGTAACATTCACCAGAGACAGTCTTCATCCGAAGATTTCTCTAAGAACTGCCTGTTTATCATTTTCGTAATTATGTGTAAATACTGATCTTAAGTAGAACTTTCAGGTTAACCGACAAATATAATATGCTTAATACGGCCCATTTGTTTACACAAAAGACATAAAATTAGGTCTTAAACGCTACTCGTCTCGTCCGAAAAATGATAAAAAATAGTAACCCTATCCTCAATTCAATCGATCGTTTAAAAAGTGTAATTGTTTATTGTAGAACTAGAAATGCGATCACTTTAGTCATTTCATCCACCAAGAACAAAATTACTACACCGATTACGAAAATTTGGCGGTAACTAGTAGCGTCTTTGAATTTTTGTCACGTTATAACGATTAAGATCTGCATGTTTACTTCTGTCGGAAGTAGCTCGAAATTTTAGTGCGGTGTTTTTATGTCAAGTGCACTGGTTTCCAGCCAACTTGGCTTTCATCCATTCCCCGGCAAGACAACGGTGTCTATAGAAAGTGAATATGAATGACTTCGTCACGCAATTTCTAGCGGTTTAACTATTAAAATGTAAGTAATGATGAAGACTTGAATTGCTTTAATGTGTGATTCATTGATGAAATCTTAAAGTCCCTCAAGGAAATGGATGAGTTTGGATCCTGCCAAAACAAGGATTGTTGGTTTTCAGTGTTTGTTGTATCGAAACGGAAATTGGACAAAGAGCTTGATTTCTTCATTTTAACGATTTAGCCTTGGTCGTTGTGTTATAATCTTTGTAAAATGAGTAGCTTTTTTAAGAACTTCATTTCAAGGATTTCATGCGTTGATGCCACATATTTCTAGCTTTGGGGATGGCAGTTAGGGCAATTAAAGGTGACAACTTGTTATCGTTGTCTGAAACATTGCAAATACAAGGATAAGGCTGCTTGGCTTGGTGTTTCAAATATTTAACATCGAACATCAGTAATTTAACTTTGTAGACAGACTCCGTCAATGGAATGCAAAGTATATTGATATGTCCTATTCTGGGTAATGTCACACTGTAGGCTTGGTGGTGACGAGGCGTAAACACAGGGAACAAGGCGAAGAGGGAGACGCAAGTGATGTAACGTTGTATGGGATTTTCCATGTCAATTTTAGTTTCAGTTGAAAATGAACTGAAAAATATTGGCGCCGTTTCTCCTTATCGAAATGGTAACTCTAAAGAGAAAAGAAAGAAATAAGTAGGCGAACCCGATTACTTAAATGCGTCATAAGTTTTGGTGAATTTCACCTCTTGAAGAGAAATTTACCGGACGACCAAAGCAGATGTGCAGATTCAGTTTAAATGAGTCGTGATTCCTTTTTCTATCTGCATGAAATGTTAATGGTTAAACTCACCTAACAGACTACTAACTTAAGACATCCCATCTCGACGATTGAGAAAGAGAGAATGAGAGACAGATGGAAAGAGTGTTAAGAAGGAAATGTTATGGAGAACTGATGGATAAGTAGATCTTGGTCTACAAATTAATTGAAAAGATGTCAATTCTATAATGTCTTGCTTTGAATAAAAGTAAATGCATTGTGTGTTTTGCTTTTATTTTTCATTTTTGTTTTTACAAACAGTTTTCGCTAGCTCTCCTCGTTTTCCTTCTTGTTATAATCACTGAAATTTTGTAGATCTACTAGTGCCAAGCAATCTGTCAATAATAATATGCTCGTGTGCACACATGTACATTTCAAGCGATAAAAGCGATTGAAATTGGCCGGAATTTCTCCTGGCATCTCCTCACTTCGGGCCGTTCTTGGTACGGCTGGTAACGTCCGTCTTTCCCTTTGGTTTTATTTTGATTGCCCCGACCATGCTGCTTCGCTTTGTCCACGGTGTAGCTTTACCCTTAGTTTTCACCGGAAATTAATATTGGCTTTAACAAGAGGAAAATAAGTTTTTACATTGGTCTTAATGGTTACACATGAATAAATCATTTTGACGAAAGTCTTGGTAATAAGGGTTGCCCCAATAATATTTAGGGCATAGTAGCTGATTTTATCGTCTTGGACTATGATAAGACTAGCAAAACCACATAAGTAACGAATAACGTCGGTTTATATTCACTTTATTCTTATACATTCTAAAATAGAGTTTGTGACTACTTTTCCTGCTGCGAATTATTTTAATAAAATAATACAAAAAGTAACGCAGCATAATCTTATTTTCGACCAAGTATAGCACATTAATCTCTTTTAATTCTGTTACAAAACTTGATTGGTACAATTTTTCATTCACCCCTCCCGCTCCCACATTCTCTTTCTAACTTTACAGTACAATAGGTGCGTGCTCTGCGCTAGAGACTTCTGAATGCATTGCTTTCAAGTACCGAAATTCCAAAAAAGAAAAACACAAAGTTTAGTACAATAAAGTTTAAGACTGAGCCAACTAAGAAATCCCAGGACCGATTAAAGAAAACAAAGGGTGACATCGATGTGCAATCGTAAAGAGCTGAAGACGTTCGTCTAGGGAAAGAAGGTTGCAAATCACAAGGCAAAGACCGACGAACAAGTCAAGAAATGTAGGAAAAACAAGAAAGAAAATCTCAAATTGCCTACCACTACCACTCGCAAAGTCGCAACAGGTAAGTTTGCTGGGCTAGTGATACTAAAGAAAGAAATAGAACAGCTACGCAAGAGAGGTAACAACATCCTGGTCAGGGCAGAAGGAAAGGGCAGACAATGCTTAGGCTAGAGAAAGGTTCCATTCAAAACAAAACATAAAGGAAAAGGTGAAAACACAGAGAAAAAGAAAAAAGAGGTTCAATATATTCGAGGAAGTGTCATACGGAAACCCTCATCATGCAAACAAGCTGTCCACAGAGTTATGAAAGTCTTTCTAAAAGTCAAAGCAGCTCGAAAGCAAACGTTGGAAGATGTACGCCAGAAAACATTTTATCAAACCAGCGGCAAAAAGACATATGAGAATTCTTCATCCTTGCTGAGTGAAGTTGGACTTTGAAAAGAAGCTAGTAAACATTCCATACACTTGTTTCATGCTCAATGGCAATGTTACGTGTTTTTCAAATCATAAAGAGCTGTTAGGGAAGTAGAGGTCTATACTATGATGAATTTGCTTCAATTTTCCTGTTCGAGCTACAGACAAGGAACTATTCATCAACAGCTTGCCAAATGGGATGCTACATAATTCACTAAAAATCGTTGCGGTCCCAAATAATCTTCAATATGATCACAATGCAATGGAAACAGTTGTAGGAAGTTAACATCATCATAATGTCACAAGAAATCACAGAAAGATAGAACACTGTTTGCTGCCACGACTAACGATGTATTTTGACAATGTTAGTAGCGATAATAAAGGAAATGTGAATACCTTTTGTTATACTCTACTCTGCTGCTGCTGCTGCTGCTGCTGCTGCTGCTGCTGCTGCTGCTGCTGCTGCTGCTGCTGCTGCTGCTGCTGCTGCTGCTGCTGCTAATACTACTACTACTGCTGCTGCTGCTTTCACTATTGGGAAATGTCATGTTTCACTTTGTAACTGCCACATGATTTTTGTCCCGAAAATGCGAAGTCTCAATAATATGCTCAATGAGTCAATACGTTGATGTCTTTTTCTTCTAAAAACATGACAGATAACATCAAAGAAGTATTATAATACATGTTTTAATTCTCAGTAGGTGTGCATATTATTTTTAAGAAACAAATCGTCTTTTTTCTGCACACTCCTTTTTTATATTTTGTCCTGTAACGTTTAAGCTTACTATATTTAGCTAATGTTGCTTTCGAAAACACTTATCGATTTTGTTCATATTTGCTGAAATTACAGCCTTGAATTACCCGTTTTATAGCAATACTCTTTTAAAGTTCTACTTGAATTAGTATTTTTGTAAATAAAAGTCTAGTTTTCTATTTGAAAAATGATTTTTGCAAGGTAACGTTAAAGACATTATGATTGTTTGATAAGCATTTTCTTCTTTAAGAAATGTTTTGAAATTTGTGTGAACAAACAATGAATTTAAAGGACATAATGCTACCCCGATCAACTTTTCTTTCCCTCTGTTACATTTCATGTTTTGACCCGTATTGTTGTGTCCTGTAACGTTTTAGACCATAGCGCACTAGTCTAAACTTCACTTCCGTTTCCAAAGAAACCAAGCAAGCTTTAGCTTCAGCCGTGTAGGGATCAAAACTAGACATGTCAAAGATGTAGTGAGTACATTTTCAAGTTATTTGGTTGAATTCTAAAATTTGATACCCGTGTTACGGAAAGTTCAAACTTCCAGTAGAATTGCCCATATATATATTTTTATATATATATATATATATATATATATATATATATATATATATATATATATATATATATATATATATATATATATATATATATATATACATATATATATATAACAATACTTTGCCTGTTTCGGGCCGGCCTACATTTTCTTGATAGTTGTCCGCTACTGATCCAGTCGATACAAACATGTCATGGATACGATAAATTGTTTGACGACTTGCTGGGTCACGATTCGGAAATCGTTCGGCAACAGGTAGATATGGAAGGAGGGAGTGATGGAAGGAGAGAGAGAGAGGGAGGGAAATAGGAAGAGAGATAGGTGGGGAAGGAAGGAGGTAGGGAGGTGGGTAGGGAAGGAGAGAGGTACGGGGTAGTGGGTAGGTAAATAGGTAGATCATGTATTTGTCTACCATTATTTCTATCTATATGGCTGACTGGCTAATTTGCCAGTTTCGTATGTCTGTGTTCATTTTGTAAGCTCTGCTACCGGCATAAGCAAAATAACGCCGAACAGATTCAACAACTATACAAATATTGTGTAAATACACAAGTGAGACGTATCCAAAATACCAGGCTATCTCGTGAAAATAGGATTCCCTAACATTGCCAAATGGCGAACGTGAGAGTGTTGAACGTGATCAGGTGACGAGTGGCGTGAGCCGTGTCTCGTTTCCCGTTTCGAAATTCAACTAACGTGAGGTCAACAACAATTTTTAAAAATGCAATGTATCTTGTAAGTAACTTATTCAACATGATATCCTGTGAAGATAGGAATCCTTAGCATCGCCCAATAGCGACCTTGAGAGAGGTCAACGTGATCAGGTGATGTGTGGAGTGAGGCGTTTCCCGTTTCCCTTTTCGGGTTGTTGGGGGGGGGGGGTTTCTTACGTAAGCCGGCCTTTGGCACACAAATGCCATCACATGATACAAACTGCTGGTCTCATCGCTGCCTGAAAACTCACATGTAGTACTCTGTCTTTTTTTTTCGTAACTGATCTCAACACAGTGTAGATCAGGGTTCTCGAACTCGCAGCCGGAGGGACGGTCAGGGCACTCAGGACAATATTTTTCGGCCTCTACTTTACATTAAATTCTTAATAGCGTGAGCCAGGCTTGCACGTTTTTCTCACATGCACCTTTTCAGTCAATGGGTTTTTTTCTTCTTCTTTTTGGTTAGAAGGGAGGGGGATTGTTGTTGTCTTTAGAGAATGAATTGCCCCCACTTCCCTCTTTCCCTCAACTTTCCTGAGCTTTCCTTTATATTCAAGAGGACCATTCGCCTTTTTGGTTGTACACATCTAATTGAAAAGTTCTTCTCCACCATAAACTTTAACAAGTACAAGTCGAAACTTACTGATGAGCATTTTCAAGCCTTGGCGAAGGTCTCACTTGCTTACTCCTAAATGCCAGTTAATGTAGTTGAGCAATGTAAGATATAAGAGAAGTGCTGCTAGATTCCTGCAGCAAGGAGAATGTAAGAAAACCGTATCGTTACTTTAGAATTACAAAGTTCTATCAGACATTTTTTTACCGTTTTGAGTTACTAAGGCCATGAGGTCAGAAACTCAATGTTCTGTCTGCTCTATTAAAATTGTAAGATGTTTCGGAGTAGTTATCAAGCTATTCAAAGAAAAGGCTTGACCTGCTGTGAAACTCAAAACTAAATTTTTAGCTTTGTAATTCTAAGGTAACGATAACCTGTTCTGAAGAACCATTCATGGTCTGAAATGCTGTTTATGAAAACTGAGAAGATGAGGCCGTTTGCTATTTTCTAAAATACGTGTACCTGATAGTAAATGGAGAAAATATTGATAGCATCAGATCATGCCGATGACACAGTTTTAATAGCAGACTCAGAAAAGGACCTTCAATCGCTCAGGGGTTTATATTTCAAGTCTCAATGATCACATAAACGTCTTTTTAAAGACACAGTATTTTGTCACCATTTTAGAGAGAAGAAAAAGAATATTCATGTAACACACATAAATCTGAGTTTGAGAGATATTTTTTGTCTCGGTGCGTTATTTATACCTCCTCCTACCTCGCAATTGGGGAGTATGCACTGTTAGCTCATTGATGCCATTATGGACACTAAGTTGCGGATGACCGCTGCTCAAACCACGACGTCTTTGATTATGGGCTGTTTCTAGATCTTTAAAGGCCGTGTGGCTGATTTGCCCAGCCCTGCAGGACACGAGCAACACATGTGAGGTCCCACATCTTAAATGATCGTGCAGGTGTGGAACCTCCCATACAATAACGTATTCAGTGTATATAATGGTTATAACAAACAAAGAGGGAGAAGATGTAGAAACTAAAACTTCGAAGCAAAAGAGCTGTTCATAAAAAGAACGGGCTTAGGACAGACAGGTCTTTTGTTGAAGTTGAAGCCAATGGAGAAGACAGAGGTTAGCAATCACAGTTTTTGCACAGTTGCTTTATTTGTTTGTTTGTTTATTTGTGTGGGGGGGGGTTTGTTAGTTTGTGGGGGTGATCTCTTTTCTTGCTTTGTTTATTATTGTATTGGAGAGGGAGATAAAAAGCAATGCAACCTCGACCACTTTTTTAAAGCTTTAAAAACAACAACAAAGAATAGCTCATATCAGATTTAAATACCATCTTTGATGAATAATACGTTCTCGGGGTAGGGGATGGCGTAAGGTGCAAAGCAGTTTTTAGAGCGTTATACAGACTTTAACAAAAGTTAAGGACCACCTTGACAGACAGTTCTGATATTTTTTTTATCCGAAAAAAGACTGTAAGGAATGTTTCAACATGTTTGCTCTGAATGTGTTAATGGGTTACCAATGCGTACTGCAAAGCTTCCTAAAGTGGCAAAATTACCATGTGCAGCACGGAAATCCTTGGGGAATTTTAGCCAAATTTGCTGTGTTTTTATCAACTTGTGTGCGACACCACGGACATTCCTCAGTTAAAATTTCTGGTGCACGTCAAAAAACAGATTTATGATCTCGAACTGTGCTCACTTTGGTGACAATATAAGCCGCCGTTTGCGCAAAATCTAGTACCGCATCAACATACCACTAAGACGGAATCTGAGAGACTTTGATCGTGCCAGAGCTATGCATGGCTGCAGGATGGAGTTGGTGCCCGAGAAAATGCCAGAAGGCTTACAGTCACACAGTGTCACACTCTGTCATTGTCCGCCTGAGGCAGCACCATCAAGCCACTGAATCAGTCCAAGAACGCCCACGTGCAGGACGACCCAAGAACACCACTCAGAGTGTTTGCATGTGGTCCTTAACTTATGTTGAAGTCTGTATCTACAAATACAAAACAGAAGTTCCCACGACCCACCTATAATGTTATTTTTCTGCTCTCATTTATGATCTTTAAAATTGTCACTTTTAAAGAGTGGGTCGTGTGAGTTAGACTGTGTTTATGTGGAAGCTGAATAGTGTTTATAATGACATCAAAGCCACTAACATAAACTCTGTTTATGAAACCTGGCTAATTATCTACACACATGATGTAATTAAGATTTCACGAGACCTTCACCAGTGCTCGTGTACCCGTGGGCTCACACAGGTGTGTCTGATATCTATGTTAGAAAAGCCTCAAGTTCTCTTATAACGTGTGTGTATGTGTGTGTGTGTGTGTGTGTGTGTGTGTGTGTGTGTGTGTGTGTGTGTGTGTGTGTGTGTGTGTGAGTGTGTGTGTGTTGTTGTTTTTTTGGGGGGAAAGGGGGGGGGGTGGCAGCTAGAGGGCTTTCTTTATATAACATTGTTTTCCTGTTGAGGTCGAAAGCTGCTCTTTACACAGAAGATATTTACAGTTACGAAACAAAAGTCCCCACTTTTGCGCTCAAAACCATAAACATTTTTCACTTCTTTACGACTAAATAAACAGGTTTTATTTCGTTTTGTTTTGTTTTGTTTTTTGTTCTGTTCTGTTTTGTATTGTTGTGGAGGTTTTTTGTGTGTAATTATACCTCTATTTAGAAATAGCTTAGAAGAAGATTGGAAGAGACTTGAAGTACCCTTTCCCTTCTATTGGTCAAGGTTCAGCTGTCGTTTAGACACCAGTTACGCCCGTGTAATGTGTCCGCGAAAATGCTGTTAGTTCCACTGGACATCGTTCTGGTAGTCCTGCGCTTGAATCTCAAAAGCGGCTTTCTTGAGCTCTGCTTGGTTGAGGATTTACAATAGCTCTCCACCCACTACGCTCAGTGCAGTGTTACCAGAGTTCAGTTTGAGTAAAGGTAATCACGTGGACACAATAACAGTCATTTAGTGCAGGAAAATAGAAAAGACAATAACAACAGGCAGAAATATAGAAATAAGGCTTTTAACTGAAGGTCCTCCATATTGAAGAAACATGCCTTATTTTTAACAGGCATTTAAATCGTCCAAAACGAAACAATCCAAACAGTACCAATAGTGTGTGTGGGGGGGGGGGTTCGTTTTTCTTTTCTTTTTTTTCACGTTATGTCGGTGTTTTTGTATTTTTTGGGTTTTAATGAGCTGTAAAAGGTCAACCTGTTTCATCTGGCTACCCTTTCCTAAAGCCATGCCCAGTAGGTTAAAAGCTGATGTTAGTTTCTGATGGTAGAACGAGTAAATAATGTGTCAAAATCAAAACTGATGAAAAACTGAATGTAATATGGAAAGATACGCATCGCCGTCTTCATGTTCAAGAGTGCATGTGCATCATCCTTTTTTTAAATAAGTCTACGCTTTGAAATCCATATAGCCTCTTTCTATTCTAAAAACACTTTTGGGGGCGGGGGTAAGTGTTTTACGGCGCTCGCAACAGCATAATAAGGTTAAAACCTCTGTACAACAGCCTCCAAGTCCTACAAGAGGGCAGGAACAATAATGATGTTACCCCTCGCGTTAGAGTCGCCCAGTCCTGGGTCACAGTCGGTCAACGAAAGGCTCTCATCCGTGGAGTTATAGCCTTCGAGACCGTTAAATATTTCGCTACCTTAGAATTGCAAATCTGCTCAGTACCTAGTTTTGATAAATTTGACGTTAAAGATGTTGAGTTTCAAAATATGTCAAACCTTTTTTCGAATGCAATTCTTTGAATATTTTGATAACAACTCCGAATAGTCTTACGATTTTGCTAGATCGGATAGATTATTTGGTTTCTGACCTCATGGCCTTGGTGACTTAAAATGACTAAAAACGTCAGATAGAACGTTGTAATTCTAAGGTAACAATTTATCAGAATTCATGGGTAACTTATGTGGTACAGAAGCTGTTTTACTGTTGAAGATAGTAGGAATTTACTTACAACAAAATGGCGAGAATAAGAACAAAACATATTATAAAGATAAAATTGCAAAGACAAGCCATTTACCTTGGGCACCCTCAGGCAAGGTTTTATGTTGGTCATGAACTCTGTGGTCATAACACGTGAAGGGTTCTGTTTCGACAGAGCTTAGGGGGGAAGCGAATCATGACCGCAAATCAACCAACACCACCTGCTGTAATCTTGGTCCTGGGGTTTGCTGTAATCTTGGTCCTGGGGTTGATTTGCACTAAACACATTTGTTTCACGACGCGGTGAAAACAGGCATACGTCATTTTTGGGGCCTTTGTTGTTTTTGGTAGCATCTGAAAGCTTGTTAATTTGGCTTGCTTTCGGTTTTTTTAAAATGCCCATTTATCTTGAATGGAAGTCAGTCGAGATATTTGCAAATAAAGGGGATGGGGGTTGTCAGGTTTCAAAGGTGTAGTTAGCGAGAAAATATCAGTCACATTTTTAGGTTTGGGGATTTTCATAGCATGAGAATCCTTGGAAACTGAAAGTTTGCAAGTTTTTGTGCCTTTAATCAACTTTTTCAGTAAAATCCACACAGAAATGTGTTTTTGAATGGACACTTAAGGTGTTGAGCCAAAAAAACTAAATTTCGATAAAGATTGCCTAACGAACGGGAAAATG
>NW_004797448.1:917464-928971 GCF_000002075.1 Aplysia californica
GGAGGAGGAGGAGGAGGAGGAGGAGTGGGGAGATGAAGAACAGGAAGACTTGTATTTCTGCATACAATATACTACACTATTATAAAGCAATTAATTGTCACAAGGGAATCAGGAGAGTGGGGGTTGTTTGTTTGGGGGTTTTTTGTTCTTATTTAGTATTTTCCAAACATGTACTGGATCTATAGTGACTGTAAGGCTGTCGACAGTTAGGCGCGACTGAACTGGCAATCCAAAGCAATACATGATAGTCTAAACCCTAAGCTTTAGGCTGCTGTGCTAAAGGCACGCGAGCAACTAGTAAATAATACGTGTACATAAATCATATTTTTTGTTCATAGACTATTATTACATATTGGTGCTCATTAACAGTCACATTGCTTTTTGCAACCCATAAACGTACAAGCGACGACCAACAGCTGTCCATGTGAGAGAAAAAGAGGGGATAACTTGGTGATATGAGAGTTCAATGGAAGGACACAATAATTAAGCTTGGGGTGGTTGGGAAGAGGGGAGGAGGGGTAGAAACAGAGGGAAGGGGAGATTGATCATGAGAGAGCTTAGCGGAGACAGAAAGTGGATTAGAGAGGGGAATGTGAGGTTACATAAGTGCATGGATAAGAAAAGCACAACAGAAAGCAGAAATTTCTCTGAGGAACGAAAAAAGTTATAGCAGGAGGGATCTTTTCGAAAAAGAATAGAAACAGAAAAGATAAAGCGAGAAAAAAAGGAACTTTATCAATTAGACGGCAGAAGAAAGGGAAAGAGAGGACAGAAAGGGGTAGAAGGGACTGAAGATTTGACAGGAGAATAGAAGACAAGAAGTGATGAGAAAAAAGAGGGAAAGAAAATAAAGAAAAAGACGGGAGAAGAAAGGGAGATAAAAAAAGTACTGACAAGAAAAAGGAAGAGGAGAAAAGTTATATAAAAAAGGAAAAGAGGTAAAAAGGAAAATAGCGAAAAGAGACAGTAAAAAAGAAAACGGAAAGAGATAAAAGTTTAAAAGAGACTAGAAATGGAAATTATTGATAAAGAAAGAAAAGATAAGGGGAAACGAAAATAATGGACAAAAAATGAAGATGAGAAAGAAGAAAAAGAAGAAGAAAATAAATAAAGAGAGAGAGAGAGAGAGAGAGAGAGAGAGGGAGAGAGAGAGAGAGAGAGAGAGAGAGAGAGAGAGAGAGAGAGAGAGAGAGAGAGAGTATAAAATAGAGAGAGAGATTAGATCTAGCGAAGAAATCATATGAGAACAAAGGTGAAGAGGGAGAATAAAGGTAAAGAGAGAAAGAAAAGAAAGGAAAAGAGGGGAGGGGCGGGCTTATGACAGAAAATGAAAATAGGGAAGGTAAGAGGAGGTGAGAAAGAGGTGTTGGAAGAGATGGAAAGGGGGAGAAACAAAAGTACACGTACGTATGAATCAAGAAAGAAAAACAGCAGATAGACTTTTAAAAGTTTTAAGCGTAAGACAAAACAAAAAAGGTGGGTTTTGCCATGAGCTTCTGGATTCAATCCTAATGCGTTCGTGACAAAACATAAGAGAAGCTCCTTAAGGTTAGTGTGGTCTTCCTATGAGTCAGCAGATCGTGTTCTCATTCTCAGCTCGTGTCTAGACGACATCCATAAATCGATCGCACACCTGGGTCCTAGGTCTCATCGACTTGCTCGTTTGGTGTATGTATATTTATCTCCCCTACCCCCACTCCAACACTTACTCCACCCATGATCCCCACCACCTTCCCCACCCCCATCCCCACCCCACCCTTACACCAATCATGAACATAACCTCCCCCATCCCCGACTTCCAAACCCTACCTTACCCCAACCATGATCCACACTTCCCTCACCCCCACCCCCATCCCCGCCTTTACACGAATCATGAACATAACCTCCCCCACCCCCGACTTCCAAACCCTACCTTACCCCAACCATGATCCCCACCCCCACCACCACCCTTACCTCCATCCTTACCCTTACTGTGATCCCCACCCCCCTCACCCAACCATCCCAATCCAACCCCAACCAACCCACCTTTATCTTCCATAGTATATCCCGTACCCACCTGTCTATCAGTACTGACAATAAAAATGTCCTTGCTGTATTAATTACAGACAGACCTTTATCAGTTCATCAAGTCTAGTCACTCCCTCTCTGGACACTACATCCTTCAGGTCTTTCTTCTTTTTCGCTACTAAACTAAATGAAAATCGTCACGTAGAGAGTGCTTTAAGTCACTTTCTCCACTGTTAGATTATTAACTAGGCAGGCTCTTCGCTTTAACGTCTATCCCCAAAAGGGACTGGTTCGAGCCTAGTGGATGAGCCGACGTTTGTGGTGTAGCGGTTAACCGCTTCACTATCGCACGCAAAAAACCTGAGTTCGATAATTTCATCGAGCACCTCAACCTTTCTGATTGGACAAAGCAGCCTGCCCCATCATCATCATCCGGTGCCTTGCCGCTTCACTCTGACTTGAGTTGCAGCGATGTCGTTCTTGCTGTTCCCAGCCATGTTGTCAACTTGTCCAGTATCTTTTACCTCTGTCTGCCTCTGCCTCTCTTTCCATCAAACTTGCCTGTTGTTACAACATTCTCCTATGCTTCTTTCCGTATTGCGTGTTCAATGAAATTTTCATGTCGCTTGCCTGCCCCATAAATTGTCTCAACTGTGTTGATGGGGGCGCAAAACATTAAGTGTGTGAAGGACATGAAAAATCCTCGATCAACAACAATTCAAGAACCTCTTATCAAAGATCCAAATCAAAATCATTCGCATCGTAGTCCAGCATGTTGACAGCTGATCCAACACTGAACCGAATTGGAATGCATGTACTTATTAATCATAAGTTGAAGCGGTATTTACATTCAGGCAATCTTCAAAAGAGCTGGGAACGTTTCCTTATGTAAGCGTGAGGATCTGCCCATGAGGATCAAAGAACAGTTTTGTTCTGTATTCGTAGCAAATACAAAAGGCTACAAATATTATTTGGGTAAAGAAATATGCAGGTCATAAGCTGCAGGGCTTCTCAGTTGAAACCGCTAATACGGGGAACATTTTTTCTGTATTATATATTATTCCATATTAAGAAACTTGAACAATTATTTATTATTATTACTGCTTGCGGTTGGCGTAGTGCTACCAGCATTGTGTATCGTGACAAATTCCATATATGCATTTAAGCCCCTGAGACCTTTTACCACTTTGACCTTTGGTCCCTTATATCTTTGACCCTTGATACCTTTGATCCCTGATATATTTGACCCCTGTGACCTTTTGACCCTTGAAACCTTTGACTCTTGAGACCTTTGAATCTTGCAATATCTTATCCCTGTGACCTTTGACCCGTGCGACCTTTGACCCCTGAGATTTTTTATACTCTGGGACCTTTGACCTCTTGAGACCTTTGACCCTTTGCGACTCTTAACCTATCTTATCTTATCGTATCTTATCTTTTTGCACGGTGTGATGATGGTAACAATGATGATGGGGAGGCATATGTTTGTGCGTGTGTGTGGTGGGCTTTTTTGCTCTCTTTTTTATGGGGATGATTTATTATTATTATTATTATTATTATTATTATTATTATTGTTATTATTATTATTATTTTATTTTTTTTTTGTTTTTTTTATATTTTTTTTAAAATTATTATTATTATTATTATTATTATTATTATTATTATTATTATTATTATTTCTATTTTTATTTTTTTAAATCATTATTATTATTATTATTATTATTATTATTATTATTATTACTATTATTATTATTATTATTTGCTAGCTTTTCACTGTTTTGTTTATTGTTGTTGTTGCTGATGTTGTTCACGTCGCTTTGTTAGAGTATTTTGTTGGGGGAAATGCACACTGAGCAGGAAGTCCTCCCTCCCCCCCCAACCCCGTCGTGGCTGTCAGTTCAATAATAAAGCGCGCCGTGTGTGTTCACCTGGCATGTAATGATGCTATTCAGCGCCAATATTTCATCGGCGACTTCGCAGGCTTTTTTAATTATGTGACTTTGGGGAGTCGAATTTGGGGAGTTATGAAGGCTGGCAAACTATGCTAGACTGAGTGTGAGCAGATGTGTGGAACATGGGCTCACTGCTTGGCGGATTCAAGCACATTCGGAGTCTCTATAAATACTACACAGTGATAGCTTCTCAGAAATAGATGGAACTAGCTGTGCCCCCCTTTCGATGAAAGGTATGATCGGTGCATTAACGTCAGCCGAAAGGCATTGGCTTATGATATTTACATTCTACTGGAATGTAGCAATAAATCTTGAGAGATGCAAAAATTAGATGGTTTACATATATACTCTCAAAACAGTGCGCACGATTAGTGAACGGAAACCTCCTTTTCTAAAATTACAGAGACAGAAGCGTCGGCCTACAAAAGCGATCGGCGAAATAAAGAAATTTAGCTTTTTGCTGCAAAACTGTCTCAAAATTGAAAAAAACGAAGGGCACCATGATCCTGAGAATATTTTAAAGAATATTTTGGCGAAAACCGCATGTCGATCGATGCAGCCATTAAAAAGCCTTTTGAATAGCAAAATTCGGCCACCACAAATAGATAAGCACACTAATTGGTGGTACGTCATTAAACATTCTTCCTCGGTCGCCCAACAAAGGGAAAACAGAGCACATGGGTATGTTTCTGTTAAACTGTTCGATCTACAAAGCTTCAATAAGACACATTGTTGATCAGTGGACTCAAGCTTATACCTGCTATAAATCAAAGTAAATAAAGCTTTTGCCTTTATAAAGCGTGGGATATCTTGATTCCTTAAACAGTCGATCCGAATAAATACTCATGATTTATGAAATCCTTTTATCGACGACAACCATGGGTTTGTGCCTTTTTTGCTAGGGTCGAAGAGTCAATAAGTTAAAGAGACTTGAAAATAGTAAATTTCTTCACCTAGATTGGACGTGTATTGCCTTACGACTTTGTCCACGTCGAAAGTTTCGACTTGGGAGCAATGTGGTTCATTGGACAGCAAAATACTTATAAACATCCGCGGTTTTTTCTTAGTGTATCTTCATGATGTCAGTCGGAGCGTTTGCGAAAACATTATATCTCATAGATACAATGTGATAGATCTGCATGTATTTTACATTATCTTTAAGTCGTCTGAGGCTTCGTTCACTGTGATCTACATAATGCATAAGCTAAACCATTAGTTTTTCCTCTAAGAAACCTGATAGGAGCCCGAATGATTTCACTTTGTTTTCTACTTCTGTTACAATTAATGATTTCAGATTTCAAGCCTGATCAGTTCATGATATAACGAACGCAACTTTGAAACTTAGATGCAAGGTCGATTCGACTATGTGATTGTGTTCTGGCGTAAATTGAGGGCGTCACTGACGCAAGGTAGGGTGGTTTTGTTGATAGGAAGCTACGGTCCATATACACACCCACACACACACGCGCGCGCGCACACACACACGCGCGCGCGCACACACACACACACACACACACACACACACACACACACATACACTCATATAAACACACACGAACACGCACACGCACAAACAAGCATGCACACACGCTCATACACAAACACACACATGCGATTACAATTTATTAATGAGCACAAGTACGTTAGATGTCTCAATAGAAAACCAACATAACTAATGAAAATGCTTTAAAACAAACGTTATACCCTGTCTTCAAATCTCACCCATAGCATTAGTTTTGAACACCAAGTCCGGCCTGATGGAACAGGATGATTTCCACAGTTTATAAAACTACAGGGGTTTTTTTCATCCTGCAGCCCAGCCTGACACCCCTCCACCCCCCCTCCCCCCCTACCCCCCCCCCCCCTCCCCAAATCCCCATCCCAGCGATATGGTCTCATTTGCTTGCATTGGTACTTTCTTTTATATCCAGAACCTATTTATCATCCTTTTTTTCCCTCACACAACCAATGAAGTTGTCAGTGCATCAATAACACTATCAAACTATAGCATGGTTGATGTGTATTGCCGAAAGCTCACCTATCCATCCATTTATCTCCCATTTGTCTGTCTGTTTATCCGTGTGTCCGCCCGCCATGCCCTGGTAATTGCGGTAAACAGCGCATTATTGTACAGCTGTTATCAGGCGGCCAGATACGGCGGGCGACCGTCGCGAGACAGACAAGTGGGTCAGACGCTGCGTCATCACACTTCTATCCGCCGCTGTGATAGTTCGTTCACATCAAAGGCCTCGATATTGATCTAGTGATCACGACTGGCTGTGCGCCGGTCTGTCCCGATGGCATGCGCCGATGGGGCGGAGTTCTCAATCACCTTTTCTAAATCTGTCTCATTTCGCCCCCCCTTTTCCCCCTTCCATCCCCTGTTCCTATTTTTTTCCACTTTGTGATCCCTGCCAAGTGAAATACTGTGCACTCAAGAGAAGGAGGTGTAAAAAGATTGCTCAAGAAAAAGTCTTAATTGGATCGGATGGTTTCGGGGGGAAGGGGAGGCGGGTAAATATTAGGGGGAGGAGGAGGTGGAGGACGAGGTGGAGGACGAGGTGGAGGAGGAGGAGGAGGAGGAGGAGGAGGAGGAGGAGGAGGAGGAGGAGGAGGAGAAGGGGGGGGGGGGGGCGAAAGAAATCAAGTAAGCTGAAATACACATTAACCTCAACATAAATGAACACATGCATGCACGCGTATAGAAATGTAGATGATATGCAATCATACACCTAGACACGTACATTTATATACAGTTTATACATAAATAATAAAATTATAATATAGATAATACGGTATTACACTTCCATATACCAAGAGCTGACAGAAATAAAAACCAGACATCAATGACGGGCTACAAAACGCTTGAGAACAGACAGCACCGCCCAAGGGCCAGATCCGGCCCGCGAGCAGTTTCAATCTGGCCTCGTCGAGTCAACCTAGAAATTAATATGAACGTGGCCCGTGGTGAGTTGATAGTAGAAACAAAACAGTCTGTCTTGAAGATTAAAATCAGTAATTTCCGATTCAGGTGGATGCAACGGATCTAGTATGCCATATCATGGATTGCCTTTGAGTAACAAATCGCTACCTTTAGAATTATTAAGTTCTAACTGACATTTTTTGGCCGTTTTGAGTTACTAAGACCGTGAGATTGGAAACCAAATGTTCTATAATCTGTTGCATCAAAATGGAAATATTGTTCGGAGACATTATCAAGATATTTAAAGAACTGCATTCGAATAAGCTTGACTTGTGGGGAAACGCACAATTTTTTAAGTCACATTTCTCAAAACAAGGTACTGAGCAGATAGAACTTTGTAATTCTAAGGTAGCGAAATGCTTTGGTGTCTGTTTCATTCCCTCCCTGGAACCCTTAGGTATTTCAGCTTATTTCACCCCCATTTCCTACCGCGAGATATTCGGAATCACGTAACCCAGCCCGTGACTTGAACAAGCTCGCCCATGCCTGATTTTGGAAGAGATGAAGGAGAGATGACAGAAAGGAGGGGGTGTGGCACATTATAAAAGTGACAGACTTTTTCTGTTTAGTTTTAGTAAGAATTTTACGACACTTGCAGAACAATAAAGTCATATAGGTGCCAAAAATTAGAGGTGTTTTAAGTGAATAAGAAACACAAAAAGAGGAGGCATCAGGACGATAGATTTTTTTTATGGGAAAGAAGGAGCGAATCACACCAGAGCATCCGCAAACAACCCGTTATCTTTTCTTCTACGTTCATTATTTTATACTGCATGAACTGCCAATAAATGAACTTCGAAGAAACCAGAGATCGGCGTCTGTGGTGCAGCGGTTAGGTTTTTGGCAGAAAACCTAGATCTACTTTCCAATCCGGTGTGCGGAGAATTTTTATCGAGTACATGTATCGGGGTCTTTTTCTGCTGGTACAAAAAAACTGTACGTTGTATTCTTTTTAGCTACGTTCGTCCTGACAGACAGAGTCGAAACCCACCTCCAAAAATAGATAAACGGTGCCAAGTGTAGTACAAAAAAAAAACACCCACAGACATTTAAAAGAGATCAATCAGAGAGGCCAATACATAAGTGCCCCCCACTCTTAAAAGACCTCAGAACTATAATTGTTATCGCAAAGTACAGTGTTATCATGCTATCTTTAATAAAGTTGTTTTTATAGATCTGGGTAAGTTTAAAATCCTCTTGAAGAATCAGATCCTGCTGTTGGGTTTGCCTCTGGCTATGTTAACGTCGTCATGACACTGTTGTCAATGTTGTTTTGGTTTTGTTCGTCTAACATAATTTCCTATCGTCTAGGGGTCAAGACGTTGACGTGTTTTTTTTTGTTGTTTTTTTAAATCCTATTGTCATAATCTCGGGGTTCCTGTCCTGGTCCTGCAATAGAAGAATTCATACTGTGAAAAGCAGTAAAATGTTTTTACAGAATATGCGTTCATTTTTGTTCTTTTAGTCTTCTCGTTCGTTAGATAAAATGTACAAGCGTTCAATATGAAGGGTGTATATGATCAGGAAGGGTCAAGCTGGCCTGTATACCCTTTTCAAAATCAGTACAATTTAAGTTTGGCCTTTATATGACTTGATGCCCCAAGCAATCTGTCTATTGATGCCTATTGATGTTCCGATAGTAGTCTGGATTCAAAGTGTGAATACAAGGCTATTTAACGCTCTTGGTAGGAAAGGAATAGCAATGAAAGGGTCAGTGGATGTACAAATCTAATGTTATTATTATGAATGAGACCTAAGATAGTACCCAATCCTTCGCTTGAAATTCACTTATCCTGTAATTTATTTCTCTGCAAATCACATTTGAGCTCGCTCGATTCTGTGCAATCAAATTGTTGGTCTAAAATAGCATCCTTTGAGGACAAGATGTTGAAATAATTTAGTGAGTGGTTAGCGGGTGTTTTCGTGTGGATAGCTCTTTAATTTCTATCAAGCCACTATCATCCTTATCCCACATCCTTCTTTTAGTGTCTAGTAACACCTCTTACATTCGGCACTTATATAAAGAATGTGCCGTAAAACTTTTACTAAAACCTGTACTACTTTAACTTCTTGGCTCAGGGAAACCTGTTGAAAACTGCCGTCGCCATTCGCAAAAAAAATGCACAGAAGAGCTCATACATTTAAATGACAGTAAAATGTTTGTACGGGATACGTTCATTTTTGCTCTTCTACTGTTCTCGTTTGCAATTCTCTGTATCCTTTCGGGTGGGTGTCTGGAGTACGTTCGAGTGTACTCTGGTTTTTCTACCTCGGGTCAGTTGTACAGTTAATCCTTGTCTTCTTGTCAAATAAAAGCAAAAATATAGACATTATCGTGTTGACTGTCAGTAAACTACAACTCACTGAGAACAACTCTGGGCATTTCTGAACGGCTTAACTCTATTTTATCTTGTCATCAGAACTAAGGGCACTTGTAGCCAAGTTTTCCTCAATCTCCTGCTGTGTTCCGAAGACAAGCAATCAATACCAATCCTGAACTCAGCCGTCCATTTCTTTAGAACGTTGCGAAACATCTCTTGCCGACAACGTCCATCGTAATAACTCTTCAACGAGATCTTACCGCCGGCCCTCAATACGTTTTACGGGGATCTTAAAAAGCTACCCTCTGTTACCTCCCCCTTGAAGATGATAACCATAAATTACGGAGCGTCTTGCTTTGTGCCCAGCGTTCAGTTGTTGGGTTATCTGCCCTGAACGTCGAGGGCAAAACTAAAACCAGAGAGTTTCTGAAACATTATGGAGTATAGCAGAATATTATGCAATAAAAAGAATTATTACTGTTTCCATTTGTTTTTCTTGGTTTATTATACGGTCTACGTGAGGTGGCTTCAGCTTTCTGTCATAATATTATACTTAGATGGTAAAAATGCTGAGTCGCCGACACTGACTAATCTTACAGTTTGCAAGATTGACAGACTCTACGAAGCAAAAAAGAAAAAGGTAATTAAAGGTCACAATACCCCTGCCACGTGTGTGTGAAGGACGAGGTCACCGTAGCAGAAGTGTTCTGAACTACAACACTCCTGCCAGTTTCTGGACTGAAGAACGACATCATAAGTCTAAGATGTAAATGAAGGATTTATTGCATCAGCTGATCTTTCTTTTATTGCTTTTTGACGTCACTTCTCTTCGTCATTACTATAATCAAAAGCAGAAATCAAGGTCAGGAGGCTATCAAGGGAACAAGACCTTCGACTTATCGACTTTGCAGACTTTGTATCCAGCTGCATCAGGTTTTTGTCATCGTTTTTTGTTGTAGTTTTGTTTTTTGTTGGGGGGGGGTTGGAGGGGGGTATTAAGGAAGGGTCAGGTGGGAGCAAACTCTTCCACGACAAATATACTCCCACTTAGTAACCCAGTGTACCTTGTACACACTGTGAGATTGCCACAGATTCAAACCCGTAATATCTCATGCTTAAACGTGTCTATACTTAGGCAAATGCATGGGGAGTTCCCGTTTTCTTTTTAAAAATTTGAGAGAGGATGTAGTTCTTATAGATAATGGCATTCATATTGGAACCATGTTAAGGAAATGAAATAAGAGTTCTTACGATTACTTACTTACTTAGAGACTTCTGGTTCTTGAGACGCATGAGGCAATCAGAGATGACCAAGAAGCTTTGTCTGCAGCTAGGGGGGGGGGGGCATCAGTCCATTTCTTCTATGCTAGTTTAAGATTTTTCACTATAGTCTCTCGTCACTTCATATTTGGTTGTCCCCTGCCTCTTTTCCCTTCGATTTTCCAATGCGTACCCTATTGGGAAATTTTCGAGTTTGGGAGTCTTAGAATATGGCTATGCCATCCATTTCTTTGGCATATGGTGTTTGAAAACCACACACACACCACTGATACTTGTCGTTTTTAGTTTTGGGTTCTTTTTTTCTAAGATAACATTACTCCTTAAGGAGAACAGCAAAAAAGCAAAATTCCAACGCCAAAAAGAAGTGATTATAAACAAATTCCCGTAGACCTTCCTCTCTTCATACAGTGACGCAACTTCTGATTGGATGATGTGACAAACTGCGCACTACTTTTATGACCGTTCATAAAACAATATAACATCAATGAGGTTGCACATCTCTCGATGAAAAGAAGAATGCGTCTTTGCAAAGACAAGGACATTCCTCATTCTCTGATGGCCACTTTACAGAAGATATAAAACTTCGCGTAACTGGTACAGAAGGATCGGGGAGTATTTTGGGACAGAAAAATAAGGTTGTAAATATAAAAGAGTAGAGAGAGGCGTCTGAAGAAGTTCGCCTTCCCATCAGCGTAAATTGAGTCTTAGAGACCCACAGACGTCACAAAAAAAGCGATGGGGGAAATAACTCCGAGCACTTCTCTCGCACTGTTTGCGAGTTCCTCCGCGGTCGATGTCCGTGAGTTCTGCATTCCGTTCGCGAGTTGCGTGCACTGGAAATTTTGTTTTCCTCTTCCTAACTGCTAACTCGCCACTATGTCTGACATTCTGATGTCTTGTTCCGTGAGTGCGTGCGTGTGAGTGTGTGTTTGTCTTGTGTGTGTGTGTGTGTGTGTGTGTGTG